>NW_025319022.1:0-300000 GCF_016746245.2 Drosophila santomea
GAACCAAATTATCGCATCACTTTAGACAGGATGTAGACAACTCCTGAATAAATGAAGAAATTTGGGTCTGCTAGTTGCAAAGGCTGCATATGCTTTAAAGATTCTACAGGTAAAGTACAGGATTGTAGATTCTTGTTCCAGTTGTGGCACTTTATATGCAGAAGTTTTAAATTGGATGTGGGGCTTGACGGAGAGAACCTATGTTGAGTTGACGCTTTCTGGGCTTAGCCGCAAAAGTGAAGCCTTAAGCATGGGTAGATTTAAAATGCAACTTAAGCAAGTAAACAGCGTTCTGAAATAAAGGTTAGGTTGCCTCCGAACCCGAGTCAATAAGTGCGTGTGCTGAGTATTTAATTAAGTCGTACTCATGAGGACCCCTTGAGTTTATATAGAAACGTATTGCACATTCGTTGATTTGTTAATGGAAGTGGCTTTATATCCTGGCTTTATATCTTCCTGGTGGTTAAAGGTGTATACGGGGGTGTGGTCAGGATTGACCTCTGATTGGACTGGTGGAGTCCAATTTCGGTGCATGAGTGTGTTGTGGCTTCCTCTGTAAGTAATGCAGTAATGCGTGCTGGTGTAATCCCTAAGAAGATGCGTTCTGGCAATACAGCTTAAACACTAAATCTGCTGTTTATATATTTTTGCCGCTCTACTTGGGTTGGATAGTTTTCTTACGAACAAAGTTTACAGGATTGTAGAGTTACCGTCACACTATTTTTAAAGGTCTAAATCGCCCGCGAGCTAGTTGCTCTGGCTTGAGCGTTTAACTTAAATATCTTCAATTGCCTCAAGCTTTCGATGACGATCTTGTAAGACAGCCTGGAATTCAGCCCAGAGTAATATATCTGCAGAATAAATGTGACGATCGGAACAAAAACACCGGGGTCGCTGTATTGAGCGAGGAAACAAATAAAAAAATAATAATCGATTTAGACAAAGGTAAGGGGCGACGGATTACGCGTAAAAAGTGGTACTCGTAACAAATTATATCATCGTTTTATTGTTATCTTTCCTTTTGGTATTTTGGACAACGTTTTCCGCGCAAATCGAGGTAGTTAACCAGCTTACTGGAACATCCTCAACCTTCCAAAATGTTGTGAAATGTGGCTTGCTCCATTTTGCGGTTGATTAGTAACTTGGGGTGTGAAGTCTGAATTCGTAGCTTATGTGTTTGGTGCTGATCATGGAACTTGGAGCGATGTGCTCGTTGATTTTAGTGTAGTTGTCCATGTGCTTTTGCTTCGAGTGGGATTTTTGAAGGGCGCAGAGGACTAGCTCTGAGCTCTAACTCGATGAAACGTTTAAGAGACAATCAAACATGTTTTTACCTCCTCAATGTGGCCAAGTGGCATGTAAAGCTCTTGGAAAAGCCGAAAACCGTGCGGGGCAAAACATTCGGTTCACTTGGAGAAATACGGGACGCTGGATAAATCGTGCAACCACGTAAAAAATCGAAACAAACTTATATATTTGGGACGCTGGATAAGCGTGCAACCCGTTGGATCGATTGAACTATTCCGTATTTGGAAAAATATAACTGGAGTCGCGTGATAAAGCAGATACCCAAATTAATCGAAAGCTAAGGTTTGTTGATTTAGAGTTATACAGGGTCGCTAAATAAATCGCACAAAAGTAATTTAAGAACCAAATTATCGCATCACTTTAGACAGGATGTGGACAACGCCTGAATAAATGAAGAAATTTGGGTCTGCTAGTTGCAAAGGCTGCATATGCTTTAAAGATTCTACAGGTAAAGTACAGGATTGTAGATTCTTGTCCAGTTGTGGCACTATATATGCAGAAGTTTTAAATTGGATGTGGGGCTTGACGGGAGAACATATGTTGAGTTGACGCTTTCTGGTCTTAGCCGCAAAGGTGAAGCCTTAAGCATGGGTAGATTTAAAATGCAAGTTAAACAAGTTAAACAAGCGTTCTGAAATAATGGAGTGGGCTTTATATCTTCCTGGTGGTTAAAGGTGTATACGGGGGTGGTGGTCAGGATTGACCTCTGATTGGACTGGTGGAGTCCAATTTCGGTGCATGAGTGTGTTGTGGCTTCCTCTGTAAGTAATGCAGTAATGCGTGCTGGTGTAATCCCTAAGAAGATGCGTTCTGGCAATACAGCTTAAACACTAAATCTGCTGTTTTATATATTTTTGCCGCTCTACTTGGGATGGATAGTTTTCTTACGAACAAAGTTTACAGGATTGTAGAGTTACCGTCACACTATTTTTAAAGGTCTAAATCGCCCGCGAGCTATTGCTCTGGCTTGAGCGTTTAACTTAAATATCTTCAATTGCCTCAAGCTTTCGATGACGATCTTGTAAGACAGCCTGGAATTCAGCCCAGAGTAATATATCTGCAAGAATAAATGTGACGATCGGAACAAAAACACCGGGGTCGCTGTATTAAGCGAGGAAACAAATAAAAAATTAATAATCGATTTAGACAAAGGTAAGGGGCGACGGATTACGCGTAAAAAATGTGGTACTCGTAACAAATTATATCATCGTTTTATCGTTATCTTCTTTCCTTCTGGTATAATGGACAACGTTTTCCGCGCAAATCAAGGTAGTTAACCAGCTTACCAGCTTTACTAGAACATCCTCAACCTTCAAAATGTTGCGAGAATGTTGCTTGCTCCATTTTTGCGGTTGATAGTACTTTGGGGTGTGAAGTCTGAATTCGTTGGTTTTGTGTTTGGTGCTGATCGTGGAACTTGGAGCGATGTGCTCGTTGATTTTAGTGTAGTTGTCGATGTGCTTTTGCTTAGAGTGGGATTTGTGAAAGGCGCAGAGGAGACAATCAAAATGTTTTTACCTCCTCAATGTGGCCAATTGGCGAAAACCGTGCGGGGCAAACCATTCGGTCTACTTGGACAAATACGGGGACGCTGGATAAATCGTGCAACCACGTAAAAATCGAAACATACTTATATATTTGGGACGCTTAATAAATCGTTCAACCAATAGCGAACAAAGGTAAGAACCAAATTATCGCATCACTTTAGACAGGATGTGGATGCGCAGGACAACGCGTGAAAAAATGTGACGATCGAAACAAAAACACCGGGGTCGCTGTATTGAGCGAGAAAAAATAAAAATATAACAATCGGAATTAATCGATTTACACAAAGGTAAGGGGTGACGGATTACGCGTGAAAAATGTGGTACTCGTAACAAATTTTGTCATCGTTTATCTTCGTTCCTTTTGGTATATAAAGTTGTCCTTGCAAAAATAGGTAGTAAACCAGCTTCACTGGAACATCCTCAACCTTCCAAAATGTTGTGAGAATGTTGCTTGCTCCATTTTTGCGGTTGATTAGTAACTTGGGGTGTGAAGTCTAATTCGTAGCTTTTGTGTTTGGTGCTGATCGTGGAACTTGGAGCGATGTGCTCGTTGATTTTAGTGTAGTTGTCCATGTGCTTTTGCTTCGAGTGGGATTTTTGAAGGGCGCAGAGGACTAGCTCTAGGCTCTAACTCGATGAAACGTTTAAGAGACAATCAAACATTTTTTTACCTCCTCAATGTGGCCAAGTGGCATGTAAAGCTCTTGGAAAAGCCGAAAACCGTGCGGGCAAAACATTCGGTTCACTTGGAGAAATACGGGGACGCTGGATAAATCGTGCAACCACGTAAAAAAATTGAAACAAACGTATATACTTGGGACGCTGGAAAATCGTTCAACCAATTGAATCAAAAACACTTATATATCGGGACGCTATAAATCGTGCAACCAAGATCGAAACAATATATATTGGGTCGCTGGATAAGCGTGCAACCCGTTGGATCGATTGAAATATTCCGTATTTAAAAAAAATTTAACTGGAGTCGCGTGATAAAGCAGATACCAAATTAATCGAAAGCTAAGGTTTTTCGATTTAGAGTTATACAGGTTCGCTCAATAAATTGCACAAAAGTAATTTAAGAACCAAATTATCGCATCACTTTAGACAGGATCCACAACGCCTGAATAAATGAAGAAATTTGGGTCTGCTAGTTGCAAAGGCTGCTATGCTTTAAGATTCTACAGGTAAAGTACATGATTGTAGATCCTGTTCCAGTTGTGGCACTATATATGCAGAAGTTTTAAATTGGATGTGGGGCTTGACGGGAGAACATATGTTGAGTTGACGCTTTCTGGGCTTAGCCGCAAAGGTGAAGCCTTAAGCATGGGTAGATTTAAAATGCAAGTTAAGCATGTTAAACAAGCGTTCTGAAATAAAGGTTAAGGTTGCCTCCGAACCCGAGTCAATAAGTGCGTGTGCTGAGTATTTAATTAAAGTCGTACTCATGGGACCCCTTGAGTGTTTAAATATAGAAACGTTTGCACATTCGGTTGATTTGTTAATGGAGTGGACTTTATATCTTCCTGGTGGTTAAAGTGTATACGGGGGTGGTGGTCAGGATTGACCTCTGATTGGACTGGTGGAGTGCCATTTCGGTGCATGAGTGTTATGTGGCTTCCTCTGTAAGTAATTCAGTAATGCGTGCTGGTGTAATCTAAAGAAGGCAATACAGCTTTAACACAAAAAAATTATATGATGACGATTTGTAAGATAGTCTCGAATTCAGCCCAGAGTTATATATCTGTCTTACTCATAAGGGATTGTTTCCATAGGGACAGAGTTATTTTGGCAAACTTGCAAAGCACAGAAACATATGCAAGCAATCTCAGTTAGACGTGTCAATTTTTGTTGACCAGCAGCCTCTTGTTTTTGAAACGTAGTCAATCTGCGACTCCGTTAGTCAGAGGTCAGGATTGACCGTTCTGTCAGTACAGCTTAAACACTAGATCTGCTCTTTTATATATTTTTGCCGCTCTACTTGGGTAGGATAGTTTTCTTACGAACAGTTAACAGGATTGTGGAGTTACCGTCACACTATTCTCAAAGGTCTGGATCGCCGCGAGCTATTGTTAGTCCGCAGTGCTCTGGCTTGAGCGTTTGACTTAAATATCTTCAATCGCCTCGAGCTTTCGATGACGATCTTGTAAGACAGCCTGGAATTCAGCCCAGAGTAATATATCTGCCTGAATAAATGTGACGATCGGAACAAAAACGCCGGGGTCGCTGTATTGAGCGAGGAAACAAATAAAAAATTAATAATCGATTTAGACAAAGGTAAGGGGCGACGGATTACGCGTAAAAATGTGGTACTCGTAACAAATTATATCATCGTTTTATCGTTATCTTCTTTCCTTTTGGTATATTGAACAACGTTTTCCGCGCAAATCAGGTAGTTAACCAGCTTTACTGGAACATCCCAACCTTCCAAAATGTTGTGAAAATGTTGCTTGCTCCATTTTTGCGGTTGATTTGTAACTTGGGGTGTGAAGTCTGAATTCGTAGCTTTTGTGTTTGGTGCTGATCGTGGAACTTCGAGCGATGAGCTCGTTGATTTTAGGGTAGTTGTCAATGTGCTTTTGCTTTGAGTTGGATTTTTGAAGGGCGCAGAGGACTAGCTCTAGGCTCTAACTCGATGAAACGTTTAAGAGACAATCAAACATGTTTTTACCTCTCAATGTGGCCAAGTGGCATTTAAAGCTCTTGGAAAAGCCGAAAACCGTGCGGTGCAAAACATTCGGTTCACTTGGAGAAATACGGGGAGCTGAATAAATCGTGCAAACCACGTAAAAAATCGAAACAACCTATATATCTGGGACGCTGGATAAATCGTTCAACCAATTGGATCAAAACAACTTATATATCGGGACGCTGGATAAATCGTGCAACCAAGATCGAACAAATATATTGGGTCGCTGGATAAGCGTGCAACACGTTGGATCGATTGAACTATTCCGTATTTGGAAAAATATAACTGGATTCGCGTGATAAGCAGACACCCAAATTAATCGAAAGTAAGGTTTGTTGATTTAGAGTTATACATGGTCGCTCAATAAATCGCACAAAAGTAATTTAAGAACCAAATTATCGCATCATTTAGACAGGATGTAGACAACGCTGAATAAATGAAGAAATTTGGGTCTGCTAGTTGCAAAGGCTGCATATGCTTTAAAGATTCTACAGGGTAAGTACAGGATTGTAGATTCTTGTCCAGTTGTGGCACTTTATATGCAGAAGTTTTAAATTGGATGTGGGGCTTGACGGGGAGAACTATGTTGAGGTGACGCTTTCTGGTCTTAGCCGCAAAAGTGAAGCCTAAGCATGGGTAGATTTAAAATGCAAGTTAAACAAGTTAAACAAGCGTTCTGAAATAATGGGTGGCTTTATATCTTCCTGTGGTTAAAGGTGTATACGGGGTGGTGGTCAGGATTGACTCTATTGGACTGGTGGAGTCCAATTTCGGTGCATGAGTGTGTTGTGGCTTCCTCTGTAAGTAATGCAGTAATGCGTGCTGGTGTAATCCTAAATCTTCTGTTTTATATAGTTTTGCGATCTACTTGGGTTGGATAGTTTCTTACGACAAAGTTTACAGGATGTAGAGTACCGTCACATATTTAAAGGTCAAATCGCCCGCGAGCTATTGCAGTCCGCAGTGCTCTGGTAAGCGTTTAACTTAAATATCTTCAATCGCCTAAAGCTTCGATGACGATCTTGTAAGACAGCCTGGAATTCAGCCCAGAGTAATATATCTGCCAGAATAAATGTGACGATCGGAACAAAAACACCGGGGTCGCTGTATTGAGCGAGGAAACAAATAAAAATTAATAATCGATTTAGACAAAGGTAAGGGGCGACGGATTACGCTTAAAAAATGTGGTACTCGTAAAAAATTATATCATCGTTTATCGTTATCTTCTTTCCTTTTGGTATATTGGACAACGTTTTCCGCGCAAACGAGGTAGTTAACCAGCTACCAGCTTTACTGGAACATCCTCAACCTTCCAATGTTGTGAGAATGTGCTTGCTCCATTTTTGCGGTTGATAGTAACTTGGGGGTGAAGTCTGAATTCGTTGTTTTGTGTTTGGTGTGATCGTGGAACTTGGAGCGATGTGCTCGTTGATTTTAGTGTAGTTGTCGATGTGCTTTTGCTTGAGTGGGATTTTTGAAAGGCGCAGAGGTAGTTACCTAACTCGATGAACGTTAGACAATCAAACGTTTTTACCTCCTCAATGTGGCCGAGTGGCATGTAAAGCTCTTGGAAAGCCAAAACCGGCGGGGCAAAACATTCGTTCACTTGGAAAAATACGGGGACGCTGGATAAATCGTGCAACCACGTAAAAATCGAAACAAACTTATATATTTGGGACGCTGGATAAGCGTGCAACCCGTTGATTGAACTATTCCGTATTTGGAAAAATATAACTGGAGTCGCGTGATAAGAGACATCCCAATTAATCGAAAGCAAGGTTTGTTGATTTAGAGTTATACAGGGTCGCTAAATAAATCGCACAAAAGTAATTTAAGAACCAAATTATCGCATCACTTTAGACAGGATGTAGACAACGCCTAATAAATGAAGAAATTTGGGTCTGCTAGTTGCAAAGGCTGCATATGCTTAAAGATTCTACAGGTAAAGTACAGGATTGTAGATTCTTGTCCAGTTGTGGCACTTTATATGCAGAAGTTTTAAAGATGTGGACTCGAGAATATGGATGTTGACGCTCTGGCTTAGCCGCAAAAAGAAGCCTTAGCGTGGTAGATTTAAATGACTTAGCAAGTTGAACAAGCGTTCTGAAATAAGGTTAAGGTTGCTCCGAACCAAGTAATAATGCGTGTGTGAGTATTTGATTAAAGCCAGTCTCATGAGGACCCTTGAGGTTTAAATCTAAACCGTTTGCATTCGTGATTTGTTATGGAGTGGACTTTATATCTTCCTGGTGGTTAAAAGTGTATACGGGGGTGGTGGTCAGGATTGACCTCTGATTGGACTGGTGGAGTGCCATTTCGGTGCATGAGTGTTATGTGGCTTCATCTGTAAGTAATTCAGTAATGCGTGCTGGTGTAATCCAAAGAAGGATACAGCTTTACACAAAAAATTATGATGACGATTTTGTAAGATAGCCTCGAATTCAGCCAGAGTTATATATCTGTCTTACTCATAAGGGATTGTTTCCATAGGGACAGAGTTATTTTTGGCAACTTGGCAAAGCACAGAAACATATGCAAGCAATCTCAGTTAGACGTGTCAATTTTTGTTGACCAGCAGCCTCTTGTTTTTGAAACGTACGTCAATCTGCGAACTCCGTTAGTCAGAGGTCAGGATTGACCGTTCTGTCAGTACAGCTTAAACACTAGATCTGCTCTTTTATATATTTTTGCCGCTCTACTTGGGTAGGATAGTTTTCTTACGAACAATGTTTACAGGATTGTGGAGTTACCGTCACACTATTCTCAAAGGTCTGGATCGCCCGCGAGCTATTGTTAGTCCGCAGTGCTCTGGCTTAAGCTTCAATCGCCTAGCTTTCGATGACGATCTTGTAAGACAGCCTGGAATTCAGCCCAGAGTAATATATCTGCCTGAATAAATGTGACGATCGAACAAAAACACCGGGGTCGCTGTATTGAGCGAGAAACAAATAAAACATTAAATCGATTTAGACAAAGGTAAGGGGCGACGGATTACACTTAAAAAATGTGGTACTCGTAACAATTATATCATCGTTTTATCGTTATCTTTTTCCTTTTGGTATATTGGACAACGTTTTCCGCGCAAAACGAGGTAGTTAACCAGCTACCAGCTTTATGGAACATCCTCAACCTTCCTTAATGTTGTGAGAATGTTGCTTGCTTATTTTTGCGGTTGATAGTAACTTGGGGGGTGAAGTCTGAATTCGTTGGTTTTGTGTTTGGTGCTGATCGTGGAACTTGGAGCGATGTGCTCGTTGATTTTAGTGTAGTTGTCGATGTGCTTTTGCTTAGGGTGGGATTTGTGAAAGGCGCAGAGAAGACAATCAAAATGTTTTTAACTCCTCATTGTTGGCCAATTGGTTATAAGTCTTGGAAAAGCCGGAAAACCGTGCGGGGCAAACCATTCGGTCCACTTGGACAAATACCGGGGACGCTGGATAAATCGTTGCACCAAACGTAAAAAATCGAAACAAACTTATATATCTGGGACGCTGATAAATCGTTCAACCAATAGCGAACAAAAGTAAGAACCAAATTATCGCATCACTTTAGACAGGATGTGGACGCGCAGGACAACGCGTGAAACAATGTGACGATCGAAACAAAAACACCGGGTCGTTTTCCTTGCAAATCGAGGTAGTTACCAGCTAACCAGCTTCACTGGAACATCCTCAACCTTCCAAAATGTTGTGAGAATGTTGCTTGCTCCATTTTGCGGTTGATTTGTAACTTGGTGTGAAGTCTGAATTTGTAGCTTTTTTGTTTGGTGCTGATCGTGAACTTCGAGCGATGAGCTCGTTGATTTATGGTAGTTGTCAATGTGCTTTTGCTTTGAGTTGGATTTTTAAAGGGCGCAGAGGACTAGGCTCTAACTCGATGAAACGTTTATGAGACAATCAAACATGTTTTTACCTCCTCAATGTGGCCAAGTGGCATGTAAAGCTCTTGGAAAAGCCGAAAACCGTGCGGGGCAAAACATTCGGTTCACTTGGAGAAATACGGGGACGCTGAATAAATCGTGCAACCACGTAAAAAATCGAAACAAACTTATATATCTGGGACGCTGGATAAATCGTTCAACCAATTGGATCAAAACAACTTATACATCGGGACGCTGGATAAATCGTGCAACCAAGATCGAAACATAATATTGGGTCGCTGGATAAGCGTGCAACACGTTGGATCGATTGAACTATTCCGTATTTGGAAAAATATAAGTGGATTCGCGTGATAAATTAATCGAAAGCTAAGGTTTTGTTGATTTAGAGTTATACAGGTCGCTAAATAAATCGCACAAAAGTAATTTAAGAACCAAATTATCGCATCACTTTAGACAGGATGTAGACAACGCCTAAATAAATGAAGAAATTTGGGTCTGCTAGTTGCAAAGGCTGCATATGCTTTAAAGATTCTACAGTAAAGTACAGGATTGTAGATTCTTGTCCAGTTGTGGCACTTTATATGCAGAGTTTTAAATTAGATGTGGGACTTGACGGAAGAACCTATGTTGACTTGACGCCTACTGGGCTTAGCCGCAAAAAAGAAGCCTTTAGCGTGGGTAGAATTAAAATGCAACTTAAGCAAGTTGAACAAGCGTTCTGAAATAAAGGTTAAGGTTGCCTCCGAACCCAAGTCAATAATTGCGTGTGCTGAGTATTTGATTAAAGCCGTACTCATGAGGACCCCTTGAGTGTTTAATCTAGAACCGTTTGCACATTCGGTTGATTTGTAAATGGAGTGGACTTTATATCTTCCTGGTGGTTAAAAGTGTATACGGGGGTGGTGGTCAGGATTGACTCTGATTGGACTGGTGGAGTGCCATATCGGTGCATGAGTAATTATGTGGCTTCATCTGTAAGTAATTCAGTAATGCGTGCTGGTGTAATCCAAAGAAGGCAATACAGCTTTAACACAAAAAAATTATATGATGACGATTTTGTAAGAGCCTCGAATTCAGCCCAGAGTTATATATCTGTCTTACTCATAAGGGATTGTTTCCATAGGGACAGAGTTATTTTTGGCAACTTGGCAAAGCACAGAAACATATGCAAGCAATCTCAGTTAGACGTGTCAATTTTTGTTGACCAGCAGCCTCTTGTTTTTGAAACGTACGTCAATCTGCGAACTCCGTTAGTCAGAGGTCAGGATTGACCGTTCTGTCAGTACAGCTTAAACACTACATCTGCTCTTTTATATATTTTTGCCGCTCTACTTGGGTAGGATAGTTTTCTTACGAACAATGTTTACAGGATTGTGGAGTTACCGTCACACTATTCTCAAAGGTCTGGATCGCCCGCGAGCTATTGTTAGTCCGCAGTGCTCTGGCTTGAGCGTTTGACTTAAATATCTTCAATCGCCTCGAGCTTTCGATGACGATCTTGTAAGACAGCCTGGAATTCAGCCCAGAGTAATATATCTGCAGGAATAAATGTGACGATCGGAACAAAAACACCGGGGTCGCTGTATTGAGCAAGGAAACAAATACAAAATTAATAATCGATTTAGACAAAGGTAAGGGGCGACGGATTACGCGTGGTACTCGTAACAAATTATATCATCGTTTTATCGTTATCTTCTTTCCTTCTGGTATATTGGACAACGTTTTTCGCGAAAATCGAGGTAGTTAACCAGCTTACCAGCTTTACTAGAACCTTCCAAAATGTTGCGAGAATGTTGCTTACTCCATTTTTGCGGTTGATAGTACTTTGGCGTGTGAAGTATGAATTCGTTGGTTTTGTGTTTGGTGCTGATCGTGGAACTTGGAGCGATGTGCTCGTTGATTTTAGTGTAGTTGTCGATGTGCTTTTGCTTAGAGTGGGATTTGTGAAAGGCGCAGAGAAGACAATCAAAATGTTTTTAACTCCTCAATGTGGCCAATTGGCTTATAAAGCTCTTGGAAAAACCGAAAACCGTGCGGGGCAAACCATTCGGTCCACTTGGACAAATGCGGGGACGCTGGATAAATCGTGCAACCACGTAAAAAATCGAAACATACGTATATATTTGGGACGCTTAATAAATCGTTCAACCAATAGCGAACAAAAGTAAGAACCAAATTATCGCATCACTTTAGACAGGATGTGGACAACGCCTGAATAAATGAAGAAATTTGGGTCTGCTAGTTGCAAAGGCTGCATATGCTTTAAAGATTCTACAGGTAAAGTACAGGATTGTAGATTCTTGTCCAGTTGTGGCACTTTATATGCAGAAGTTTTAAATTAGATGTGGGACTTGACGGGAGAACCTATGTTGAGTTGACGCCTACTGGGCTTAGCCGCAAAAAAGAAGCCTTAAGCGTGGGTAGATTTAAAATGCAACTTAAGCAAGTAAAACAAGCGTTCTGAAATAAAGGTTAAGGTTGCCTCCGAACCCGAGTCAATAAGTGCGTGTGCTGAGTATTTAATTAAAGTCGTACTCATGTGGACCCCTTGAGTGTTTAAATATAGAAACGTTTGCACATTCGGTTGATTTGTTAATGGAGTGGACTTTATATCTTCCTGGTGGTTAAAGGTGTATACGGGGGTGGTAGTCAGGATTGACCTCTGATTGGACTGGTGGAGTCCAATTTCGGTGCATGAGTGTGTTGTGGCTTCCTCTGTAAGTAATGCAGTAATGCGTGCTGGTGTAATCCCTAAGAAGATGCGTTCTGGCAATACAGCTTAAACACTAAATCTGCTGTTTTATATATTTTTGCCGCTCTACTTGGGTTGGATAGTTTTCTTACGAACAAAGTTTACAGGATTGTAGAGTTACCGTCACACTATTTTTAAAGGTCTAAATCGCCCGCGAGCTATTGCCAGTCCGCAGTGCTCTGGCTTGAGCGTTTAACTTAAATATCTTCAATCGCCTCAAGCTTTCGATGACGATCTTGTAAGACAGCCTAGAATTCAGCCCGAGTAATATATCTGCCTGAATAAATGTGACGATCGGAACAAAAACACCGTGGTCGCTGTATTGAGCGAGGAAACAAATAAAAAAATAATAATCGATTTAGACAAAGGTAAGGGGCGACGGATTACGCGTAAAAAAAGTGGTACTCGTAACAAATTATATCATCGTTTTATTGTTATCTTCTTTCCTTTTGGTATTTTGGACAACGTTTTCCGCGCAAATCGAGGTATTTAACCAGCTAACCAGCTTTACTGAAACATCCCCAACCTTCCAAAATGTTGTGAAAATGTGGCTTGCTCCATTTTTGCGGTTGATTAGTAACTTGGGGTGTGAAGTCTGAATTCGTAGCTTATGTGTTTGGTGCTGATCATGGAACTTGCAGCGATGTGCTCGTTGATTTTAGTGTAGTTGTCCATGTGCTTTTGCTTCGAGTGGGATTTTTGAAGGGCGCAGAGGACTGGCTCTGAGCTCTAACTCGATGAAACGTTTAAGAGACAATCAAACGTGTTTTTACCTCCTCAATGTGGCCGAGTGGCATGTAAAGCTCTTGGAAAAGCCAAAAACCGTGCGGGGCAAAACATTCGGTTAACTTGGAAAAATACGGGGACGCTGGATAAATCGTGCAACCACGTAAAAAATCGAAACAAACTTATATATTTGGGACGCTGGATAAGCGTGCAACCCGTTGATTGAACTATTCCGTATTTGGAAAAATATAACTGGAGTCGCGTGATAAAGTAGACATCCAAATTAATCGAAAGCAAAGGTTTGTTGATTTAGAGTTATACAGGGTCGCTAAATAAATCGCACAAAAGTAAAAGTAAAAGTAAGAACCAAATTATCGCATCACTTTAGACAGGATGTAGACAACGCCTAAATAAATGAAGAAATTTGGGTCTGCTAGTTGCAAAGGTTGCATATGCTTTAAAGATTCTACAGGTAAAGTACAGGATTGTAGATTCTTGTCCAGTTGTGGCACTTTATATGCAGAAGTTTTAAATTAGATGTGGGACTTGACGGGAGAACCTATGTTGAGTTGACGCCTACTGGGCTTAGCCGCAAAAAAGAAGCCTTAAGCGTGGGTAGATTTAAAATGCAACTTAAGCAAGTAAAACAAGCGTTCTGAAATAAAGGTTAAGGTTGCCTCCGAACCCGAGTCAATAAGTGCGTGTGCTGAGTATTTAATTAAAGTCGTGCTGATGAGGACCCCTTGAGTGTTTAAATATAGAAACGTTTGCACATTCGGTTGATTTGTTAATGGAGTGGGCTTTATATCTTCCTGGTGGTTAAAGGTGTATACGGGGGTGGTGGTCAGGATTGACCTCTGATTAGACTGGTGGAGTCCAATTTCGGTGCATGAGTGTGTTGTGGCTTCCTCTGTAAGTAATGCAGTAATGCGTGCTGGTGTAATCCCTAAGAAGATGCGTTCTGGCAATACAGCTTAAACACTAAATCTGCTGTTTTATATATTTTGCCGCTCTACTTGGGTTGGATAGTTTTCTTACGAACAAAGTTTACAGGATTGTAGAGTTACCGTCACACTATTTTTAAAGGTCTAAATCGCCCGCGAGCTATTGCCAGTCCGCAGTGCTCTGGCTTGAGCGTTTAACTTAAATATCTTCAATCGCCTCAAGCTTTCGATGACGATCTTGTAAGACAGCCTAGAATTCAGCCCGAGTAATATATCTGCCTGAATAAATGTGACGATCGGAACAAAAACACCGTGGTCGCTGTATTGAGCGAGGAAACAAATAAAAAAATAATAATCGATTTAGACAAAGGTAAGGGGCGACGGATTACGCGTAAAAAAAGTGGTACTCGTAACAAATTATATCATCGTTTTATTGTTATCTTCTTTCCTTTTGGTATTTTGGACAACGTTTTCCGCGCAAATCGAGGTATTTAACCAGCTAACCAGCTTTACTGGAACATCCCCAACCTTTCAAAATGTTGTGAAAATGTGGCTTGCTCCATTTTTGCGGTTGATTAGTAACTTGGGGTGTGAAGTCTGAATTCGTAGCTTATGTGTTTGGTGCTGATCATGGAACTTGCAGCGATGTGCTCGTTGATTTTAGTGTAGTTGTCCATGTGCTTTTGCTTCGAGTGGGATTTTTGAAGGGCGCAGAGGACTGGCTCTGAGCTCTAACTCGATGAAACGTTTAAGAGACAATCAAACATGTTTTTACCTCCTCAATGTGGCCAAGTGTAAAGCTCTTGGAAAAGCCGAAAACCGTGCGGGGCAAAACATTCGGTTCACTTGGAGAAATACGGGGACGCTGGATAAATCGTGCAACCACGTAAAAAATCGAAACAAACTTATATATTTGGGACGCTGGATAAGCGTGCAACCCGTTGGATCGATTGAACTATTCCGTATTTGGAAAAATATAACTGGAGTCGCGTGATAAAGCAGATACCCAAATTAATCGAAAGCTAAGGTTTGTTGATTTAGAGTTATACAGGGTCGCTAAATAAATCGCACAAAAGTAATTAAAGAACCAAATTATCGCATCACTTTAGACAGGATGTGAACAACGCCTGAATAAATGAAAAAATTTGGGTCTCCTAGTTGCAAAGGCTGCATATGCTTTAAAGATTCTACAGGTAAAGTACAGGATTGTAGATTCTTGTCCAGTTGTGGCACTATATATGCAGAAGTTTTAAATTGGATGTGGGGCTTGACGGGAGAACATATGTTGAGTTGACGCTTTCTGGTCTTAGCAGCAAAGGTGAAGCCTTAAGCATGGGTAGATTTAAAATGCAAGTTAAACAAGTTAAACAAGCGTTTTGAAATAATGGAGTGGGCTTTATATCTTCCTGGTGGTTAAAGGTGTATACGGGGGTGGTGGTCAGGATTGACCTCTGATTGGACTGGTGGAGTCCAATTTCGGTGCATGAGTGTGTTGTGGCTTCCTCTGTAAGTAATGCAGTAATGCGTGCTGGTGTAATCCCTAAGAAGATGCGTTCTGGCAACACAGCTTAAACACTAAATCTGCTGTTTTATATATTTTTGCCGATGGATAGTTTTCTTACGAACAAAGTTTACAGGATTGTAGAGTTACCGTCACACTATTCTCAAAGGTCTAAATCGCCCGCAAGCTATTGCTCTGGCTTGAGCGTCTAACTTAAATATCTTCAATTGCCTCAAGCTTTCGATGACGATCTTGTAAGACAGCCTGGAATTCAGCCCAGAGTAATATATCTGCAAGAATAAATGTGACGATCGGAACAAAAACACCGGGGTCGCTGTATTAAGCGAGGAAACAAATAAAAAATTAATAATCGATTTAGACAAAGGTAAGGGGCGACGGATTACGCGTGGTACTCGTAACAAATTATATCATCGTTTTATCGTTATCTTCTTTCCTTCTGGTATATTGGACAACGTTTTTCGCGAAAATCGAGGTAGTTAACCAGCTTACCAGCTTTACTAGAACCTTCCAAAATGTTGCGAGAATGTTGCTTACTCCATTTTTGCGGTTGATAGTACTTTGGCGTGTGAAGTATGAATTCGTTGGTTTTGTGTTTGGTGCTGATCGTGGAACTTGGAGCGATGTGCTCGTTGATTTTAGTGGAGTTGTCGATGTGCTTTTGCTTCGAGTGGGATTTGTGAAAGGCGCAGAGGAGACAATCAAAATGTTTTTACCTCCTCAATGTGACCAATTGGCGAAAACCGTGCGGGGCAAACCATTCGGTCTACTTGGACAAATACGGGGACGCTGGATAAATCGTGCAACCACGTAAAAAATCGAAAAATACTATATACTTGGGACGCTTAATAAATCGTTCAACCAATAGCGAACAAAGGTAAGAACCAAATTATCGCATCACTTTAGACAGGATGTGGATGCGCAGGACAACGCGTGAAAAAATGTGACGATCGAAACAAAAACACCGGGGTCGCTGTATTGAGCGAGAAAAAATAAAAATATAACAATCGGAATTAATCGATTTACACAAAGGTAAGGGGTAACGGATTACGCGTGAAAAATGTGGTACTCGTAACAAATTTTGTCATCGTTTATCTTCGTTCCTTTTGGTATATAAAGTTGTCCTTGCAAATATAGGTAGTAAACCAGCTTCAGTGGAACATCCTCAACCTTCCAAAATGTTGTGAGAATGTTGCTTGCTCCATTTTTGCGGTTGATTAGTAACTTGGGGTGTGAAGTCTGAATTCGTAGCTTTTGTGTTTGGTGCTGATCGTGGAACTTGGAGCGATGTGCTCGTTGATTTTAGTGTAGTTGTCCATGTGCTTTTGCTTCGAGTGGGATTTTTGAAGGGCGCAGAGGACTAGCTCTAGGCTCTAACTCGATAAAACGTTTAAGAGACAATCAAACAATTTTTTACCTCCTCAATGTGGCCAAGTGGCATGTAAAGCTCTTGGAAAAGCCGAAAACCGTGCGGGGCAAAACATTCGGTTCACTTGGAGAAATACGGGGACGCTGGATAAATCGTGCAACCACGTAAAAAATCGAAAAATACTATATACTTGGGACGCTAACAAATCGTTCAACCAATAGCGAACAAAGGTAAGAACCAAATTATCGCATCACTTTAGACAGGATGTGGATGCGCAGGACAACGCGTGAAAAATGTGACGACCGAAACAAAACACCGGGGTCGCTGTATTGAGCGAGAAAAAATAAAAATATAACAATCGGAATTAATCGATTTACACAAAGGTAAGGGGCGACGGATTACGCGTAAAAAATGTGGTACTCGTAACAAATTATATCATCGTTTTATTGTTATCTTCTTTCCTTTTGGTATTTTGGACAACGTTTTCCGCGCAAGTCGAGGTAGTTAACCAGCTAACCAGCTTTACTGGAACATCCTCAACCTTCCAAAATGTTGTGAAACGTTTAAGAGACAATCAAACATGTTTTTACCTCCTCAATGTGGCCAAGTGGCATGTAAAGCTCTTGGAAAAGCCGAAAACCGTGCGGGGCAAAACATTCGGTTCACTTGGAGAAATACGGGGACGCTGGATAAATCGTGCAACCACGTAAAAAATCGAAAAATACTATATACTTGGGACGCTAACAAATCGTTCAACCAATAGCGAACAAAGGTAAGAACCAAATTATCGCATCACTTTAGACAGGATGTGGATGCGCAGGACAACGCGTGAAAAAATGTGACGACCGAAACAAAAACACCGGGGTCGCTGTATTGAGCGAGAAAAAATAAAAATATAACAATCGGAATTAATCGATTTACACAAAGGTAAGGGGCGACGGATTACGCGTAAAAAATGTGGTACTCGTAACAAATTATATCATCGTTTTATTGTTATCTTCTTTCCTTTTGGTATTTTGGACAACGTTTTCCGCGCAAGTCGAGGTAGTTAACCAGCTAACCAGCTTTACTGGAACATCCTCAACCTTCCAAAATGTTGTGAAACGTTTAAGAGACAATCAAACATGTTTTTACCTCCTCAATGTGGCCAAGTGGCATGTAAAGCTCTTGGAAAAGCCGAAAACCGTGCGGGGCAAAACATTCGGTTCACTTGGAGAAATACGGGGACGCTGGATAAATCGTGCAACCACGTAAAAAATCGAAACAAACTTATATATTTGGGACGCTGGATAAGCGTGCAACCCGTTGGATCGATTGAACTATTCCGTATTTGGAAAAATATAACTGGAGTCGCGTAATAAAGTAGACACCCAAATTAATCGAAAGCTAAGCTTTGTTAATTTAGAGTTATACAGGGTCGCTAAATAAATCGCACAAAGTAATTTAAGAACCAAATTATCGCATCACTTTAGACAGGATGTGAACAACGCCTGAATAAATGAAGAAATTTGGGTCTGCTAGTTGCAAAGGCTGCATATGCTTTAAAGATTCTACAGGTAAAGTACAGGATTGTAGATTCTTGTCCAGTTGTGGCACTATATATGCAGAAGTTTTAAATTAGATGTGGGGCTTGACGGAAGAACATATGTTGAGTTGACGCTTTCTGGTCTTAGCCGCAAAGGTGAAGCCTTAAGCATGGGTAGATTTAAAATGCAAGTTAAGCATGTTAAACAAGCGTTCTGAAATAAAGGTTAACGTTGCCTCCGAACCCGAGTCAATAAGTGCGTGTGCTGAGTATTTAATTAAAGTCGTACTCATGGGGACCCCTTGAGTGTTTAAATATAGAAACGTTTGCACATTTGGTTGATTTGTTAATGGAGTGGACTTTATATCTTCCTGGTGGTTAAAAGTGTATACGGGGGTGGTGGTCAGGATTGACCTCTGATTGGACTGGTGGAGTGCCATTTCGGTGCATGAGTGTTATGTGGCTTCATCTGTAAGTAATTCAGTAATGCGTGCTGGTGTAATCCCAAAGAAGGCAATACAGCTTTAACACAAAAAAATTATATGATGACGATTTTGTAAGATAGCCTCGAATTCAGCCCAGAGTTATTTTTGGCAACTTGGCAAAGCACAGAAACATATGCAAGCAATCTCAGTTAGACGTGTCAATTTTTGTTGACCAGCAGCCTCTCGTTTTTGAAACGTACGTCAATCTGCCAACTCCGTTAGTCAGAGGTCAGGACTGACCGTTCTGTCAGTACAGCTTAAACACTAGATCTGCTCTTTTATATATTTTTGCCGCTCTACTTGGGTAGGATAGTTTTCTTACGAACAATGTTTACAGGATTGTGGAGTTACCGTCACACTATTCTCAAAGGTCTGGATCGCCCGCGAGCTATTGTTAGTCCGCAGTGCTCTGGCTTGAGCGTTTGACTTAAATATCTTCAATCGCCTCGAGCTTTCGATGACGATCTTGTAAGACAGCCTGGAATTCAGCCCAGAGTAATATATCTGCCTGAATAAATGTGACGATCGGAACAAAAACGCCGGGGTCGCTGTATTGAGCGAGGAAACAAAAAAAAAATTAATAATCGATTTAGACAAAGGTAAGGGGCGACGGATTACGCGTAAAAATGTGGTACTCGTAACAAATTATATCATCGTTTTATCGTTATCTTCTTTCCTTTTGGTATATTGAACAACGTTTTCCGCGCAAATCGTGGTAGTTAACCAGCTTTACTGGAACATCACCAACCTTCCAAAATGTTGTGAAAATGTGGCTTGCTCCATTTTTGCGGTTGATAGTAACTTGGGGGGTGAAGTCTGAATTCGTTGGTTTTGTGTTTGGTGCTGATCGTGGAACTTGGAGCGATGTGCTCGTTGATTTTAGTGTAGTTGTCGATGTGCTTTTGCTTAGAGTGGGATTTGTGAAAGGCGCAGAGAAGACAATCAAAATGTTTTTAACTCCTCAATGTGGCCAATTGGCTTATAAAGCTCTTGGAAAAACCGAAAACCGTGCGGGGCAAACCATTCGGTCCACTTGGACAAATGCGGGGACGCTGGATAAATCGTGCAACCACGTAAAAAATCGAAACATACGTATATATTTGGGACGCTTAATAAATCGTTCAACCAATAGCGAACAAAAGTAAGAACCAAATTATCGCATCACTTTAGACAGGATGTGGACAACGCCTGAATAAATGAAGAAATTTGGGTCTGCTAGTTGCAAAGGCTGCATATGCTTTAAGGATTCTACAGGTAAAGTACATGATTGTAGATCCTGTTCCAGTTGTGGCACTATATATGCAGAAGTTTTAAATTGGATGTGGGGCTTGACGGGAGAACATATGTTGAGTTGACGCTTTCTGGGCTTAGCCGCAAAGGTGAAGCCTTAAGCATGGGTAGATTTAAAATGCAAGTTAAGCAAGTTAAACAAGCGTTCTGAAATAAAGGTTAAGGTTTCCTCCGAACCCGAGTCAATAAGTGCGTGTGCTGAGTATTTAATTAAAGTCGTACTCATGTGGACCCCTTGAGTGTTTAAATATAGAAACGTTTGCACATTCGGTTGATTTGTTAATGGAGTGGACTTTATATCTTCCTGGTGGTTAAAGGTGTATACGGGGGTGGTAGTCAGGATTGACCTCTGATTGGACTGGTGGAGTCCAATTTCGGTGCATGAGTGTGTTGTGGCTTCCTCTGTAAGTAATGCAGTAATGCGTGCTGGTGTAATCCCTAAGAAGATGCGTTCTGGCAATACAGCTTAAACACTAAATCTGCTGTATTATATATTTTTGCCGCTCTACTTGGGATGGATAGTTTTCTTACGAACAAAGTTTACAGGATTGTAGAGTTACCGTCACACTATTTTTAAAGGTCTAAATCGCCCGCGAGCTATTGCTCTGGCTTGAGCGTTTAACTTAAATATCTTCAATTGCCTCAAGCTTTCGATGACGATCTTGTAAGACAGCCTGGAATTCAGCCCAGAGTAATATATCTGCAGGAATAAATGTGACGATCGGAACAAAAACACCGGGGTCGCTGTATTGAGCGAGGAAACAAATAAAAAATTAATAATCGATTTAGACAAAGGTAAGGGGCGACGGATTACGCGTAAAAAATGTGGTACTCGTAACAAATTATATCATCGTTTTATTGTTATCTTCTTTCCTTTTGGTATTTTGGACAACGTTTTCCGCGCAAGTCGAGGTAGTTAACCAGCTAACCAGCTTTACTGGAACATCCTCAACCTTCCAAAATGTTGTGAAACGTTTAAGAGACAATCAAACATGTTTTTACCTCCTCAATGTGGCCAAGTGGCATGTAAAGCTCTTGGAAAAGCCGAAAACCGTGCGGGGCAAAACATTCGGTTCACTTGGAGAAATACGGGACGCTGGATAAATCGTGCAACCACGTAAAAAATCGAAACAAACTTATATATTTGGGACGCTGGATAAGCGTGCAACCCGTTGGATCGATTGAACTATTCCGTATTTGGAAAAATATAACTGGAGTCGCGTAATAAAGTAGACACCCAAATTAATCGAAAGCTAAGCTTTGTTAATTTAGAGTTATACAGGGTCGCTAAATAAATCGCACAAAAGTAATTTAAGAACCAAATTATCGCATCACTTTAGACAGGATGTGAACAACGCCTGAATAAATGAAGAAATTTGGGTCTGCTAGTTGCAAAGGCTGCATATGCTTTAAAGATTCTACAGGTAAAGTACAGGATTGTAGATTCTTGTCCAGTTGTGGCACTTTATATGCAGAAGTTTTAAATTAGATGTGGGACTTGACGGGAGAACCTATGTTGAGTTGACGCCTACTGGGCTTAGCCGCAAAAAAGAAGCCTTAAGCGTGGGTAGATTTAAAATGCAACTTAAGCAAGTTGAACAAGCGTTCTGAAATAAAGGTTAAGGTTGCCTCCGAACCCAAGTCAATAATTGCGTGTTCTGAGTATTTGATTAAAGCCGTACTCATGAGGATCCCTTGAGTGTTTAAATCTAGAACCGTTTGCACATTCGGTTGATTTGTTAATGGAGTGGACTTTATATCTTCCTGGTGGTTAAAAGTGTATACGGGGGTGGTGGTCAGGATTGACCTCTGATTGGACTGGTGGAGTGCCATTTCGGTGCATGAGTATTATGTGGCTTCATCTGTAAGTAATTCAGTAATGCGTGCTGGTGTAATCCCAAAGAAGGCAATACAGCTTTAACACAAAAAAATTATATGATGACGATTTTGTAAGATAGCCTCGAATTCAGCCCAGAGTTATATATCTGTCTTACTCATAAGGGATTGTTTCCATAGGGACAGAGTTATTTTTGGCAACTTGGCAAAGCACAGAAACATATGCAAGCAATCTCAGTTAGACGTGTCAATTTTCGTGACCAGCAGCCTCTTGTTTTTGAAACGTACGTCAATCTGCGAACTCCGTTAGTCAGAGGTCAGGATTGACCGTTCTGTCAGTACAGCTTAAACACTACATCTGCTCTTTTATATATTTTTGCCGCTCTACTTGGGTAGGATAGTTTTCTTACGAACAATGTTTACAGGATTGTGGAGTTACCGTCACACTATTCTCAAAGGTCTGGATCGCCCGCGAGCTATTGTTAGTCCGCAGTGCTCTGGCTTGAGCGTTTGACTTAAATATCTTCAATCGCCTCGAGCTTTCGATGAAGATCTTGTAAGACAGCCTGGAATTCAGCCCAGAGTAATATATCTGCCTGAATAAATGTGACGATCGGAACAAAAACGCCGGGATCGCTGTATTGAGCGAGGAAACAAATAAAAAATTAATAATCGATTTAGACAAAGGTAAGGGGCGACGGATTACGCGTAAAAAATGTGGTACTCGTAACAAATTATATCATCGTTTTATTGTTATCTTCTTTCCTTTTGGTATTTTGGACAACGTTTTCCGCGCAAATCAAGGTATTTAACTAGCTAACCAGCTTTACTGGAACATCCCCAACCTTCCAAAATGTTGTGAAAATGTGGCTTGCTCCATTTTTGCGGTTGATTAGTAACTTGGGGTGTGAAGTCTGAATTCGTAGCTTTTGTGTTTGGTGCTGATCGTGGAACTTGGAGCGATGTGCTCGTTGATTTTAGTGTAGTTGTCCATGTGCTTTTGCTTCGAGTGGGATTTTTGAAGGGCGCAGAGGACTAGCTCTAGGCTCTAACTCGATGAAACGTTTAAGAGACAATCAAACGTGTTTATACCTCCTCAATGCTGCATGTGGCATGTAAAGCTCTTGGAAAAGCCGAAAACCGTGCGGGGCAAAACATTCGGTTCACTTGGAGAAATACGGGGACGCTGAATAAATCGTGCAACCACGTAAAAAATCGAAACAAACTTATATAGGGTGTTTTTTTTAGAGGTATAGAACTTTAAATTGCAATAAAACAACGATGGATTATTCGATTGACATGAATTTTATTGACATGAAAGATAATCTTGTGGCATTACATTTTAAATATGATTTCTGGCATATGACCGCCACGGCTGGCTCGGATGTAGTCCAATCTGGACGTCCAATTTGCAATGACTTTTTCCAACATTTGGCCGTATATCGGCAATAACACGGCGAATGTTGTCTTCCAAATGGTTTAGCGTTTGTGGCTTATCCGCATAGACCATGACTTTACATAGCCCCACAAAAAGTAGTCTAGCGGTGTTAAATCACAAGATCTTGAGGCTTATGAAAAATCGGGAACAACAGCAATCTCGTTTTGGGCCATTCGACGAATCTACGCCTTGCTTGATGATCGTTGGTTCAATTCTTGCACGAGTTGGATTTTGTAAGCACGCATGACGAATTGCCAAACCAAACTGAGAATAAATCACTTGACAGCTGTTAAATCGGTCGCCATCTTGAACAGTAATGCCAACTTAAAGTTCTATACCTCTAAAAAAAACACCCGTTATATCTGGGACGCTGGATAAATCGTTTAACCAATTGGATCAAAACAACTTATATATCGGGACGCTGGATAAATCGTGCAACCAAGATCGAAACATAATATATTGGGTCGCTGGATAAGCGTGCAACACGTTGGATCGATTGAACTATTCCGTATTTGGAAAAATATAACTGGATTCGCGTGATAAAGCAGACACCCAAATTAATCGAAAGCTAAGGTTTGTTGATTTATAGTTATACATGGTCGCTCAATAAATCGCACAAAAGTAATTTAAGAACCAAATTATCGCATCACTTTAGACAGGATGTAGACAACGCCTGAATAAATGAAGAAATTTGGGTCTGCTAGTTGCAAGGCTGCATATGCTTTAAAGATTCTACAGGTAAAGTATAGGATTGTAGATTCTTGTCCAGTTGTGGCACTTTATATGCAGAAGTTTTAAATTGGATGTGGGGCTTGACGGGAGAACCTATGTTGAGGTGACGCTTTCTGGGCTTAGCCGCAAAAGTGAAGCCTTAAGCATGGGTAGATTTAAAATGCAAGTTAAACAAGTTAAACAAGCGTTCTGAAATAATGAGTGGGCTTTATATCTTCCTTGTGGTTAAAGGTGTATACGGGGTGGTGTCAGGATTGACCTCTAATTGGACTGGTGGAGTCCAATTTCGGTGCATGAGTGTGTTGTGGCTTCCTCTGTAAGTAATGCAGTAATGCGTGCTGGTGTAATCCCTAAATCTTCTGTTTTATATAGTTTTGCGATCTACTTGGGTTGGATAGTTTTCTTACGAATAAAGTTTACAGGATTGTAGAGTTACCGTCACACTATTTTTAAAGGTCTAAATTGCCCGCGAGCTATTGCCAGTCCGCAGTGCTCTGTCTTAAGCGTTTAACTTAAATATCTTCAATCGCCTAAAGCTTTCGATGACGATCTTGTAAGACAGCCTGGAATTCAGCCCAGAGTAATATATCTGCCTGAATAAATGTGACGATCGGAACAAAAACACCGGGGTCGCTGTATTGAGCGAGGAAACAAATAAAACATTAATAATCGATTTAAACAAAGGTAAGGGGCGACGGATTACGCTTAAAAAATGTGGTACTCGTAACAAATTATATCATCGTTTTATCGTTATCTTCTTTCCTTTTGGTATATTGGACAACGTTTTCCTTGCAAATCGAGGTAGTTAACCAGCTAACCAGCTTCACTGGAACATCCTCAACCTTCCAAAATGTTGTGAGAATGTTGCTTGCTCCATTTTTGCGGTTGATAGTAACTTGGGGGGTGAAGTCTGAATTCGTAGCTTTTGTGTTTGGTGCTGATCGTGGAACTTGGAGCGATGTGCTCGTTGATTTTAGTGTAGTTGTCCATGTGCTTTTGCTTCGAGTGGGATTTTTAAAGGGCGCAGAGGACTAGCTCTAGGCTCTAACTCGATGAAACGTTTAAGAGACAATCAAACGTGTTTTTACCTCCTCAATGTGGCCGAGTGGCATGTAAAGCTCTTGGAAAAGCCAAAAACCGTGCGGGGCAAAACATTCGGTTCACTTGGAAAAATACGGGGACGCTGGATAAATCGTGCAACCACGTAAAAAATCGAAACAAACTTATATATTTGGGACGCTGGATAAGCGTGCAACCCGTTGATTGAACTATTCCGTATTTGGAAAAATATAACTGGAGTCGCGTGATAAAGTAGACATCCAAATTAATCGAAAGCAAAGGTTTGTTGATTTAGAGTTATAAAGGGTCGCTAAATAAATCGCACAAAAGTAATTTAAGAACCAAATTATCGCATCACTTTAGACAGGATGTAGACAACGCCTAAATAAATGAAGAAATTTGGGTCTGCTAGTTGCAAAGGCTGCATATGCTTTAAAGATTCTACAGGTAAAGTACAGGATTGTAGATTCTTGTCTTGCAGAAGTTTTAAATTAGATGTGGGACTTGACGGGAGAACCTATGTTGAGTTGACGCCTACTGGGCTTAGCCGCAAAAAAGAAGCCTTAAGCGTGGGTAGATTTAAAATGCAACTTAAGCAAGTTGAACAAGCGTTCTGAAATAAAGGTTAAGGTTGCCTCCGAATTTAAATCTAGAACCGTTTGCACATTCGGTTGATTTGTTAATGGAGTGGACTTTATATCTTCCTGGTGGTTAAAAGTGTATACGGGGGTGGTGGTCAGGATTGACCTCTGATTGGACTGGTGGAGTGCCATTTCGGTGCATGAGTGTTATGTGGCTTCATCTGTAAGTAATTCAGTAATGCGTGCTGGTGTAATCCCAAAGAAGGCAATACAGCGTTAACACAAAAAAATTATATGATGACGATTTTGTAAGATAGCCTCGAATTCAGCCCAGAGTTATTTTTGGCAACTTGGCAAAGCACAGAAACATATGCAAGCAATCTCAGTTAGACGTGTCAATTTTCGTGACCAGCAGCCTCTTGTTTTTGAAACGTACGTCAATCTGCGAACTCCGTTAGTCAGAGGTCAGGATTGACCGTTCTGTCAGTACAGCTTAAACACTAGATCTGCTCTTTTATATATTTTGCCGCTCTACTTGGGTAGGATAGTTTTCTTACGAACAATGTTTACAGGATTGTGGAGTTACCGTCACACTATTCTCAAAGGTCTGGATGCCCGCGAGCTATTGTTAGTCTGCAGTGCTCTGGCTTGAGCGTTTGAATTAAATATCTTCAATCGCCTCGAGCTTTCGATGACGATCTTGTAAGACAGCCTGGAATTCAGCCCAGAGTAATATATCTGCCTGAATAAATGTGACGATCGGAACAAAAACGCCGGGGTCGCTGTATTGAGCGAGGAAACAAATAAAAAATTAATAATCGATTTAGACAAAGGTAAGGGGCGACGGATTACGCGTAAAAAATGTGGTACTCGTAACAAATTATATCATAGTTTTATCGTTATCTTTTTTCCTTTATTGGACAACGTTTCCCGCGCAAATCGAGGTAGTTAACCAGCTAATCAGCTTCACTGGAACATCCTCAACCTTCCAAAATGTTGTGAGAATGTTGCTTGCTCCATTTTTGCGATTGATTAGTAAGTTGGGGTGTGAAGTCTGAATTTGTAGCTTTTTTGTTTGGTGCTGATCGTGGAACTTCGAGCGATGAGCTCGTTGATTTTAGGGTAGTTGTCAATGTGCTTTTGCTTTGAGTTGGATTTTTAAAGGGCGTAGAGGACTAGGCTCTAACTCGATGAAACGTTTAACAGACAATCAAACATGTTTTTACCTCCTCAATGTGGCCAAGTGGCATGTAAAGCTCTTGGAAAAGGCGTATACCGTGCGGGGCAAAACATTCGGTTCACTTGGAGAAATACGGGGACGCTGAATAAATCGTGCAACCACGTAAAAAATCGAAACAAACTTATATATCTGGGACGCTGGATAAATCTTTCAACCAATTGGATCAAAACAACTTATATATCGGGACGCTGGATAAATCGTGGAACACGTTGGATCGATTGAACTATTCCGTACTTGGAAAAATATAAGTGGATTCGCGTGATAAAGCAGACACCCAAATTAATCGAAAGCTAAGGTTTGTTGATTTAGAGTTATACAGGGTCGCTAAATAAATCGCACAAAAGTAATTTAAGAACCAAATTATCGCATCACTTTAGACAGGATGTAGACAACGCCTAAATAAATGAAGAAATTTCGGTCTGCTAGTTGCAAAGGCTGCATATGCTTTAAAGATTCTACAGGTAAAGTACAGGATTGTAGATTCTTGTCTTGCAGAAGTTTTAAATTAGATGTGGGACTTGACGGGAGAACCTATGTTGAGTTGACGCCTACTGGGCTTAGCCGCAAAAAAGAAGCCTTAAGCGTGGGTAGATTTAAAATGCAACTTAAGCAAGTTGAACAAGCGTTCTGAAATAAAGGTTAAGGTTGAATCCGAACCCAAGTCAATAATTGCGTGTGCTGAGTATTTGATTAAAGCCGTACTCATGAGGACCCCTTGAGTGTTTAAATCTAGAACCGTTTGCACATTCGGTTGATTTGTAAATGGAGTGGACTTTATATCTTCCTGGTGGTTAAAAGTGTATACGGGGGTGGTGGTCAGGATTGACCTCTGATTGGACTGGTGGAGTGCCATTTCGGTGCATGAGTATTATGTGGCTTCATCTGTAAGTAATTCAGTAATGCGTGCTGGTGTAATCCCAAAGAAGGCAATACAGCTTTAACACAAAAAAATTATATGATGACGATTTTGTAAGATAGCCTCGAATTCAACCCAGAGTTATATATCTGTCTTACTCATAAGGGATTGTTTCCATAGGGACAGAGTTATTTTTGGCAACTTGGCAAAGCACAGAAACATATGCAAGCAATCTCAGTTAGACGTGTCAATTTTTGTTGACCAGCAGCCTCTTGTTTTTGAAACGTACGTCAATCTGCGAACTCCGTTAGTCAGAGGTCAGGATTAACCGTTATGTCAGTACAGCTTAAACACTAGATCTGCTCTTTTATATATTTTTGCCGCTCTACTTGGGTAGGATAGTTTTCTTACGAACAATGTTTACAGGATTGTGGAGTTACCGTCACACTATTCTCAAAGGTCTGGATCGCCCGCGAGCTATTGTTAGTCCGCAGTGCTCTGGCTTGAGCGTTTGACTTAAATATCTTCAATCGCCTCGAGCTTTCGATGACGATCTTGTAAGACAGCCTGGAATTCAGCCCAGAGTAATATATCTGCCAGAATAAATGTGACGATCGGAACAAAAACGCCGGGGTCGCTGTATTGAGCGAGGAAACAAATAAAAAATTAATAATCGATTTAGACAAAGGTAAGGGGCGACGGATTACACTTAAAAAATGTGGTACTCGTAACAAATTATATCATCGTTTTATCGTTATCTTCTTTCCTTTTGGTATATTGGACAACGTTTTCCGCGCAAATCGAGGTAGTTAACCAGCTAATCAGCTTCACTGGAACATCCTCAACCTTCCAAAATGTTGTGAGAATGTTGCTTGCTCCATTTTTGCGGTTGATTAGTAAGTTGGGGTGTGAAGTCTGAATTTGTAGCTTTTTTGTTTGGTGCTGATCGTGGAACTTCGAGCGATGAGCTCGTTGATTTTAGGGTTGTCAATGTGCTTTTGCTTTGAGTTGGATTTTTAAAGGGCGCAGAGGACTAGGCTCTAACTCGATGAAACGTTTAAGAGACAATCAAACATGTTTTTACCTCCTCAATGTGGCCAAGTGGCATGTAAAGCTCTTGGAAAAGCCGAAAACCGTGCGGGGCAAAACATTCGGTTCACTTGGAGAAATACGGGGACGATCGGAACAAAAACACCGGGGTCGCTGTATTGAGCGAGGAAACAAATACAAAATTAATAATCGATTAAGACAAAGGTAAGGGGCGACGGATTACGCTTAAAAAATGTGGTACTCGTAACAAATTATATCATCGTTTTATCGTTATCTTCTTTCCTTCTGGTATATTGGACAACGTTTTCCGCGCAAAACGAGGTAGTTAACCAGCTAACCAGCTTTACTGGAACATCCTCAACCTTCCTTAATGTTGTGAGAATGTTGCTTGCTCCATTTTTGCGGTTGATAGTAACTTGGGGGGTGAAGTCTGAATTCGTTGGTTTTGTGTTTGGTGCTGATCGTGGAACTTGGAGCGATGTGCTCGTTGATTTTAGTGTAGTTCTCGATGTGCTTTTGCTTAGAGTGGGATTTGTGAAAGGCGCAGAGGAGACAATCAAAATGTTTTACCTCCTTAATGTGGCAAATTGGCTTATAAAGCTCTTGAAAAAGACGAAAACCGTGCGGGGCAAACCATTCGGTCCACTTGGACAAATACGGGGACGCTGGATAAATCGTGCAACCACGTAAAAAATTGAAACATACGTATATATTTGGGACGCTTGATAAATCGTTCAACCAATAGCGAACAAAAGTAAGAACCAAATTATCGCATCACTTTAGACAGGATGTGGACGCGCAGGACAACGCGTGAAACAATGTGACGATCGAAACAAAAACACCGGGTCGCTGTATTGAGCGATAAAAAATAAAAACATAATAATCGGAATTAATCGATTTAGACAAAGGTAAGGGGCGACGGATTACGCGTAGAAAATGTGGTACTCGTAACAAATTATATCATCGTTTTAACGTTATCTTCTTTCCTTTTGGTATATTGGACAACGTTTTCCTTGCAAATCGAGGTAGTTAACCAGCTAACCAGCTTCACTGGAACATCCTCAACCTTCCCAAAATGTTGTGAGAATGTTGCTTGCTCCATTTTTGCGGTTGATTTGTAACTTGGGGTGTGAAGTCTGAATTCGTAGCTTTTGTGTTTGGTGCTGATCGTGGAACTTGGAGCGATGTGCTCGTTGATTTTAGTGTAGTTGTCCATATGCTTTTGCTTCGAGTGGGATTTTTAAAGGGCGCAGAGGACTAGCTCTAGGCTCTAACTCGATGAAACGTTTAAGAGACAATCAAACGTGTTTTTACCTCCTCAATGTGGCCGAGTGGCATGTAAAGCTCTTGGAAAAGCCAAAAACCGTGCGGGGCAAAACATTCGGTTCACTTGGAAAAATACGGGGACGCTGGATAAATCGTGCAACCACGTAAAAAATCGAAACAAACTTATATATTTGGGACGCTGGATAAGCGTGCAACCCGTTGATTGAACTATTCCGTATTTGGAAAAATATAACTGGAGTCGCGGGATAAAGTAGACATCCAAATTAATCGAAAGCAAAAGTTTGTTGATTTAGAGTTATACAGGGTCGCTAAATAAATCGCACAAAAGTAATTTAAGAACCAAATTATCGCATCACTTTAGACAGGATGTAGACAACGCCCAAATAAATGAAGAAATTTCGGTCTGCTAGTTGCAAAGGCTGCATATGCTTTAAAGATTCTACAGGTAAAGTACAGGATTGTAGATTCTTGTCCAGTTGTGGCACTTTATATGCAGAAGTTTTAAATTAGATGTGGGACTTGACGGGAGAACCTATGTTGAGTTGACGCCTACTGGGCTTAGCCGCAAAAAAGAAGCCTTAAGCGTGGGTAGATTTAAAATGCAACTTAAGCAAGTTGCCAGTCCGCAGTGCTCTGGCTTAAGCGTTTAACTTAAATATCTTCAATCGCCTAAAGCTTTCGATGACGATCTTGTAAGACAGCTTGGAATTTAGCCCAGAGTAATATATCTGCCAGAATAAATGTGACGATTGGAACAAAAACGACGGGGTCGCTGTATTGAGCGAGGAAACAAATAAAACATTAATAATCGATTTAGACAAAGGTAAGGGGCGACGGATTACACTTAAAAAATGTGGTACTCGTAACAAATTATATCATCGTTTTATCGTTATCTTCTTTCCTTTTGGTATATTGGACAACGTTTTCCGCGCAAAACGAGGTAGTTAACCAGCTAACCAGCTTTACTGGAACATCCTCAACCTTCCTTAATGTTGTGAGAATGTTGCTTGCTTTATTTTTGCGGTTGATAGTAACTTGGGGGGTGAAGTCTGAATTCGTTGGTTTTGTGTTTGGTGCTGATCGTGGAACTTGGAGCAATGTGCTCGTTGATTTTAGTGTAGTTGTCGATGTGCTTTTGCTTAGAGTGGGATTTGTGAAAGGCGCAGAGAAGACAATCAAAATGTTTTTAACTCCTCAATGTGGCCAATTGGCTTATAAAGCTCTTGGAAAAGCCGAAAACCGTGCGGGGCAAACCATTCGGTCCACTTGGACAAATACGGGGACGCTGGATAAATCGTGCAACCACGTAAAAAATCGAAACTTACGTATATATTTGGGACGCTTGATAAATCGTTCAACCAATAGCGAACAAAAGTAAGAACCAAATTATCGCATCACTTTAGACAGGATGTGGACGCGCAGGACAACGCGTGAAACAATGTGACGATCGAAACAAAAACACCGGGTCGCTGTATTGAGCGAGAAAAAATAAAAATATAATAATCGGAATTAATCGATTTAGACAACGGTAAGGGGCGACGGATTACGCGTAGAAAATGTGGTACTCGTAACAAATTATATCATCGTTTTAACGTTATCTTCTTTCCTTTTGGTATATTGGACAACGTTTTCCTTGCAAATCGAGGTAGTTAACCAGCTAACCAGCTTCACTGGAACATCCTCAACCTTCCAAAATGTTGTGAGAATGTTGCTTGCTCCATTTTTGCGGTTGATTTGTAACTTGGGGTGTGAAGTCTGAATTCGTAGCTTTTGTGTTTGGTGCTGATCGTGGAACTTGGAGCGATGTGCTCGTTGATTTTAGTGTAGTTGTCCATGTGCTTTTGCTTCAAGTGGAATTTTTAAAGGGCGCAGAGGACTAGACTAGACGTGTCAATTTTTGTTGACCAGCAGCCTCTTGTTTTTGAAACGTACGTCAATCTGCGAACTCCGTTAGTCAGAGGTCAGGATTGACCGTTCTGTCAGTACAGCTTAAACACTAGATCTACTCTTTTATATATTTTTGCCGCTCTACTTGGTAGGATAGTTTTCTTACGAACAATGTTGACAGGATTGTGAGTACCGCACACATTCCAAAGTCTGGATCGCCGCGACGTAGTCGCATGCCTGCTTGAGCGTTTGAATTAAATATCTCAATCGCCTCGAGCTTTCGATGACGATCTTAGACAGCCTGGAATCAGCCAGGTAATAATCTGCTGAATAAAGTGACGATCGAACAAAAACGCCGGGTCGCTGTATTGAGCGAGAAACAAAAAAAAAATTAATAATCGATTTAGCAAAGGTAAGGGGCGACGGATTACGCTAAAAATGTGGTACTCGTAACAAATTATATCATCGTTTTAACGTTATCTTTTTCCTTTTGGTATATTGGACAACGTTTTCCGCGCAAATCGAGGTAGTTAACCAGCTAATCAGCTTCACTGGAACATCCTCAACCTTCCAAAATGTTGTGAGAATGTTGCTTGCTCATTTTTGCGGTTGATTAGTAAGTTGGGGTTTGAAGTCTGAATTGTAGCTTTTTTGTTTGGTGCTGATCGTGGAACTTCGAGCGATGAGCTCGTTGATTTTAGGGTAGTTGTCAATGTGCTTTTGCTTTGAGTTGGATTTTTAAAGGGCGCAGGGGACTAGGCTCTAACTCGATGAAACGTTAAGAACCATCAAACATGTTTTTACCTCCTCAATGTGGCCAAGTGGCATGTAAAGCTCTTGGAAAAGCCGAAAACCGTGCGGGCAAAACATTCGGTTCACTTGGAGAAATACGGGGACGCTGATAAATCGTGCAACCACGTAAAAAATCGAAACAAACTTATATATCTGGGACGCTGGATAAATCGTTCAACCATTGATCAAAACAACTTATATATCGGGACGCTGGATAAATCGTGCAACCAAGATCGAAACAATATATATTGGTCGCTGGATAAGCGTGCACACGTTGGATGATTGAACTATTCCGTATTTGGAAAAATATAAGTGGATTCGCGGATAAAGCAGACACCCAAATTAATCGAAAGCTAAGGTTTGTTGATTTAGAGTTATACATGGTCGCTCAATAAATCGCACAAAAGTAATTTAAGAACCAAATTATCGCATCACTTTAGACAGGATGTAGACAACGCCTGAATAAATGAAGAAATTTGGGTCTGCTAGTTGCAAAGGCTGCATATGCTTTAAAGATTCTACAGGTAAAGTACAGGATTGTAGATTCTTGTCCAGTTGTGGCACTTTATATGCAGAAGTTTTAAATTGGATGTGGGCTTGACGGGAGAACCTATGTTGAGGTGACGCTTTCTGGGCTTAGCCGCAAAAGTGAAGCCTTAAGCATGGGTAATTTAAAATGCAAGTTAAACAAGTTAAACAAGCGTTCTGAAATAATGGAGTGGGCTTTATTCTTCCTGGTGGTTAAAGGTGTATACGGTGGTGGTGGTCAGGATTGACCTCTAATTGGACTGGTGGAGTCCAATTTCGGTGCATGAGTGTGTTGTGGCTTCCTCTGTAAGTAATGCAGTAATGCGTGCTGGTGTAATCCCTAAATCTTCTGTTTATATAGTTTTGCGATCTACTTGGGTTGGATAGTTTTCTTACGAACAAAGTTTACAGGATTGTAGAGTTACCGTCACACTATTTTTAAAGGTCTAAATTGCCCGCGAGCTATTGCCAGTCCGCAGTGCTCTGGCTTAAGCGTTTAACTTAAATATCTTCAATCGCCTAAGCTTTCGATGACGATCTTGTAAGACAGCCTGGAATTCAGCCCAGAGTAATATATCTGCCAGAATAAATGTGACGATCGGAACAAAAACACCGGGGTCGCTGTATTGAGCGAGGAAACAAATAAAACATTAATAATCGATTTAGACAAAGGTAAGGGGCGACGGATTACGCTTAAAAAATGTGGTACTCGTAACAAATTATATCATCGTTTTATCGTTATCTTCTTTCCTTTTGGTATATTGGACAACGTTTTCCGCGCAAAACGAGGTAGTTAACAGCTAACCAGCTTTACTGGAACATCCTCAACCTTCCAAATGTTGTGAGAATGTTGCTTGCTCCATTTTTGCGGTTGATAGTAACTTGGGGGGTGAAGTCTGAATTCGTTGGTTTTGTGTTTGGTGCTGATCGTGGAACTTGGAGCGATGTGCTCGTTGATTTTAGTGTAGTTGTCGATGTGCTTTTGCTTAGAGTGGGATTTGTGAAAGGCGCAGAGGAGACAATCAAAATGTTTTACCTCCTTAATGTGGCCAATTGGCTTATAAAGCTCTTGGAAAAGACGAAAACCGTGCGGGGCAAACCATTCGGTCCACTTGGACAAATACGGGGACGCTGGATAAATCGTGCAACCACGTAAAAAATCGAAACATACGTATATATTTGGGACGCTTGATAAATCGTTCAACCAATAGCGAACAAAAGTAAGAACCAAATTATCGCATCACTTTAGACAGGATGTGGACGCGCAGGACAACGCGTGAAACAATGTGACGATCGAAACAAAAACACCGGGTCGCTGTATTGAGCGAGAAAAATAAAAAATAATAATCGGAATTAATCGATTTAGACAACGGTAAGGGGCGACGGATTACGCGTAGAAAATGTGGTACTCGTAACAAATTATATCATCGTTTTAACGTTATCTTCTTTCCTTTTGGTATATTGGACAACGTTTTCCTTGCAAATCGAGGTAGTTAACCAGCTAACCAGCTTCACTGGAACATCCTCAACCTTCCAAAATGTTGTGAGAATGTTGCTTGCTCCATTTTTGCGGTTGATTTGTAACTTGGGGTGTGAAGTCTGAATTCGTAGCTTTTGTGTTTGGTGCTGATCGTGGAACTTGGAGCGATGTGCTCGTTGATTTTAGTGTAGTTGTCCATGTGCTTTTGCTTCGAGTGGGATTTTTAAAGGGCGCAGAGGACTAGCTCTAGGCTCTAACTCGATGAAACGTTTAAGAGACAATCAAACGTGTTTTTACCTCCTCAATGTGGCCGAGTGGCATGTAAAGCTCTTGGAAAAGCCAAAACCGTGCGGGCAAAACATTCGGTTCACTTGGAAAAATACGGGGACGCTGGATAAATCGTGCAACCACGTAAAAAATCGAAACAACTTATATATTTGGGACGCTGGATAAGCGTGCAACCCGTTGATTGAACTATTCCGTATTTGGAAAAATATAACTGGAGTCGCGTGATAAAGTAGACACCAAATTAATCGAAAGCAAAGGTTTGTTGATTTAGAGTTATACAGGGTCGCTAATAAATCGCACAAAAGTAATTTAAGAACCAAATTATCGCATCACTTTAGACAGGATGTAGACAACGCCTAAATAAATGAAGAAATTTGGGTCTGCTAGTTGCAAAGGCTGCATATGCTTTAAAGATTCTACAGGTAAAGTACAGGATTGTAGATTCTTGTCCAGTTGTGGCACTTTATATCAGAAGTTTTAAATTAGATGTGGGACTTGACGGGAGAACCTATGTTGAGTTGACGCCTACTGGGCTTAGCCGCAAAAAAGAAGCCTTAAGCGTGGGTAGATTTAAAATGCAACTTAAGCAAGTTGAACAAGCGTTCTGAAATAAAGGTTAAGGTTGCCTCCGAACCCAAGTCAATAATTGCGTGTCTGAGTATTTGATTAAAGCCGTACTCATGAGGACCCCTTGAGTGTTTAAATCTAGAACCGTTTGCACATTCGGTTGATTTGTTAATGGAGTGGACTTTATATCTTCCTGGTGGTTAAAAGTGTATACGGGGGTGGTGGTCAGGATTGACCTCTGATTGGACTGGTGGAGTGCCATTTCGGTGCATGAGTATTATGTGGCTTCATCTGTAAGTAATTCAGTAATGCGTGCTGGTGTAATCCCAAAGAAGGCAATACAGCTTTAACACAAAAAATTATATGATGACGATTTTGTAAGATAGCCTCGAATTCAGCCAGAGTTATATATCTGTCTTATCATAAGGGATTGTTTCCATAGGGACAGAGTTATTTTTGGCAACTTGGCAAGGCACAGAAACATATGCAAGCAATCTCAGTTCGACGTGTCAATTTTTGTTGACCAGCATCCTCTTGTTTTTGAAACGTACGTCAATCTGCGAACTCCGTTAGTCAGAGGTCAGGATTGACCGTTCTGTCAGTACAGCTTAAACACTAGATCTGCTCTTTTATATATTTTTGCCGCTCCTACTTGGGTAGGATAGTTTTCTTACGAACAATGTTTACAGGATTGTGGAGTTACCGGTCACACTATTCTCAAAGGTCTGGATCGCCCGCGAGCTATTGTTAGTCCGCAGTGCTCTGGCTTGAGCGTTTGACTTAAATATCTTCAATCGCCTCGAGCTTTCGATGAAGATCTTGTAAGACAGCCTGGAATTCAGCCCAGAGTAATATATCTGCCTGAATAAATGTGACGATCGGAACAAAAACGCCGGGGTCGCTGTATTGAGCGAGGAAACAAATAAAAAATTAATAATCGATTTAGACAAAGGTAAGGGGCGACGGATTACGCGTAAAAAATGTGGTACTCGTAACAAATTATACATCGTTTTATCGTTATTTTTTTTCTTTTTGGTATATTGGACAACGTTTTCCGCGCAAAACGAGGTAGTTAACCAGCTAACCAGCTTTACTGGAACATCCTCAACCTTCCTTAATGTTGTGAGAATGTTGCTTGCTTTATTTTTGCGGTTGATTAGTAAGTTGGGGTGTAAAGTCTGAATTTGTAGCTTTTTTGTTTGGTGCTGATCGTGGAACTTGGATGTGCGATGTGCTCGTTGATTTTAGTGTAGTTGTCGATGTGCTTTTGCTTAGAGTGGGATTTGTAAAAGGCGCAGAGAAGACAATCAAAATGTTTTACCTCCTTAATGTGGCCAATTGGCTATAAAGCTCTTGGTAAAGCCTAAAACCGTGCGGGGCAAACCATTCGACCACTTGGACAAATACGGGGACGTTGGATAAATCGTGCAACCACGTAAAAAGTCGAAACAAACTTATATATCTGGGACGCTGGATAAATTGTTCAACCAATTGGATCAAAACAACTTATATATCGGGACGCTGGATAAATCGTGCAACACGTTGGATCGATTGAACTATTTCGTATTTGGAAAAATATAAGTGGATTCGCGTGATAAAGCAGACACCCAAATTAATCGAAAGCTAAGGTTTGTTGATTTAGAGTTATACATGGTCGCTCAATAAATCGCACAAAAGTAATTTAAGAACCAAATTATCGCATCACTTTAGACAGGATGTGGACAACGCCTGAATAAATGAAGAAATTTGGGTCTGCTAGTTGCAAAGGCTGCATATGCTTTAAAGATTCTACAGGTAAAGTACAGGATTGTAGATTCTTGTCCAGTTGTGGCACTTTATATGCAGAAGTTTTAATTGGATGTGGGGCTTGACGGGAGAACCTATGTTGAGGTGACGCTTTCTGGCTTAGCCGCAAAAGTGAAGCCTTAAGCATGGTAGATTTAAAATGCAAGTTAAACAAGTTAAACAGCGTTTGAATAATGGAGTGGGCTTTATCTTCCTGGTGGTTAAAGGTGTATACGGTGGTGGTGGTCAGGATTGACCTCTAATTGGACTGGTGGAGTCCATTTCGGTGCATGAGTGTGTGTGGTTCCTCTGTAAGTAATGCAGTAATGCGTGCTGGTGTATCCTAAATCTTCTGTTTTATATAGCAACTTAAGCAAGTTGAACAAGCGTTCTGAATAAAGGTTAAGGTTGCCTCCGAACCCAAGTCAATAATTGCGTGTGCTGAGTATTTGATTAAAGCCGTACTCATGAGGACCCCTTGAGTGTTTAAATCTAGAACCGTTTGCACATTCGGTTGATTTGTTAATGGAGTGACTTTATATCTTCCTGGTGGTTAAAAGTGTATACGGGGGTGGTGGTCAGGATTGACCTCTGATTGGACTGGTGGAGTGCCATTTCGGTGCATGAGTATTATGTGGCTTCATCTGTAAGTAATTCAGTAATGCGTGCTGGTGTAATCCAAAGAAGGCAATACAGCTTTAACACAAAAAAATTATATGATGACGATTTTGTAAGATAGCCTCGAATTCAGCCCAGAGTTTTATATCTGTCTTACTCATAAGGGATTGTTTCCATAGGGACAGAGTTATTTTTGGCAACTTGGCAAAGCACAGAAACATATGCAAGCAATCTCAGTTAGACGTGTCAATTTTTGTTGACCAGCAGCCTCTTGTTTTTGAAACGTACGTCAATCTGCGAACTCCGTTAGTCAGAGGTCAGGATTGACCGTTCTGTCAGTACAGCTTAAACACTAGATCTGCTCTTTTATATAGTTTTGCCGCTCTACTTGGGTAGGATAGTTTTCTTACGAACAATGTTTACAGGATTGTGGAGTTACCGTCACACTATTCTCAAAGGTCTGGATTGCCCGCGAGCTATTGTTAGTCCGCAGTGCTCTGGCTTGAGCGTTTGACTTAAATATCTTCAATCGCCTCGAGCTTTCGATGACGATCTTGTAAGACAGCCTGGAATTCAGCCCAGAGTAATATATCTGCCTGAATAAATGTGACGATCGGAACAAAAACGCGAGGGTAGCTGTATTGAGCGAGGAAACAAATAAAAAATTAATAATCGATTTAGACAAAGGTAATGGGCGACGGATTACGCGTAAAAAATGTGGTACTCGTAACAAATTATATCATCGTTTTATCGTTGTCTTTTTTCCTTTTGGTATATTGGACAACGTTTCCCGCGCAAATCGAGGTAGTTAACCAGCTAATCAGCTTCACTGGAACATCCTCAACCTTCCAAAATGTTGTGAGAATGTTGCTTGCTCCATTTTTGCGGTTGATTAGTAAGTTGGGGTGTGAAGTCTGAATTTGTAGCTTTTTTGTTTGGTGCTGATCGTGGAACTTCGAGCGATGAGCTCGTTGATTTTAGGGTAGTTGTCAATGTGCTTTTGCTTTGAGTTGGATTTTTAAAGGGCGCAGAGGACTAGGCTCTAATCGATGAAACGTTTAGGAGACAATCAAACATGTTTTTACCTCCTCAATGTGGCCAAGTGGGATGTAAAGCTCTTGGAAAAGCCGAAACCGTGCGGGGCAAAACATTCGTTCACTTGGAGAAATACGGGGACGCTGAATAAATCGTGCAACCACGTAAAAAATCGAAACAAACTTATATATCTGGGACGCTGGATAAATCGTTTAACCAATTGGATCAAAACAACTTATATATGGGACGCTGGATAAATCGTGCAACCAAGATCGAAACATAATATATTGGGTCGCTGGATAAGCGTGCAACACGTTGGATCGATTGAACTATTCCGTATTTGGAAAATATAAGTGGATTCGCGTGATAAAGCAGACACCCAAATTAATCGAAAGCTAAGGTTTGTTGATTTATAGTTATACATGGTCGCTCAATAAATCGCACAAAAGTATTTAAGAACCAAATTATCGCATCACTTTAGACAGGATGTAGACAACGCCTGAATAATGAAGAAATTTGGGTCTGCTAGTTGCAAAGGCTGCATATGCTTTAAAGATTCTACAGGTAAGTACAGGATTGTAGATTCTTGTCCAGTTGTGGCACTTTATATGCAGAAGTTTTAAATTGGATGTGGGGCTTGACGGGAAAACCTATGTTGAGGTGACGCTTTCTGGGCTTAGCCGCAAAAGTGAAGCCTTAAGCATGGGTAGATTTAAAATGCAAGTTAAACAAGTTAAACAAGCGTTCTGAAATAATGGAGTGGGCTTTATATCTTCCTGGTGGTTAAAGGTGTATACGGGGGTGGTGGTCAGGATTGACCTCTAATTGGACTGGTGGAGTCCAATTTCGGTGCATGAGTGTGTTGTGGCTTCCTCTGTAAGTAATGCAGTAATGCGTGCTGGTGTAATCCCTAAGAAGATGCGTTCTGGCAATACAGCCTAAACACTAAATCTGCTCTTTTATATATTTTTGCCGCTCTACTTGGGTAGGATAGTTTTCTTACGAACAATGTTTACAGGATTGTGGAGTTACCGTCACACTATTCTCAAAGGTCTGGATCGCCCGCGAGCTATTGTTAGTCCGCAGTGCTCTGGCTTGAGCGTTTGACTTAAATATCTTCAATCGCCTCGAGCTTTCGATGACGATCTTGTAAGACAGCCTGGAATTCAGCCCAGAGTAATATATCTGCCTGAATAAATGTGACGATCGGAACGAAAACGCCGGGGTCGCTGTATTGAGCGAGGAAAAAATAAAAAATTAATAATCGATTTAGAAAAGGTAAGGGGCGACGGATTACGCGTAAAAATGTGGTACTCGTAACAAATTATATCATCGTTTTATCGTTATCTTCTTTCCTTTTGGTATATTGAACAACGTTTTCCTCGCAAATCAAGGTAGTTAACCAGCTAATCAGCTTCACTGGAACATCTTCAACCTTCCAAAATGTTGTGAGAATGTTGCTTGTTCCATTTTTGCGGTTGATTAGTAAGTTGGGGTGTGAAGTCTGAATTTGTAGCTTTTTTGTTTGGTGCTGATCGTGGAACTTCGAGCGATGAGCTCGTTGATTTTAGGGTAGTTGTCAATGTGCTTTTGCTTTGAGTTGGATTTTTGAAGGGCGCAGAGGACTAGCTCTAGGCTCAAACTCGATGAAACGTTTAAGAGACAATTAAACATGTTTTTACCTTCTCAATGTGGCCAAGTGGCATTTAAAGCTCTTGGAAAAGCAGAAAACCGTGCGGTGCAAAACATTCGGTTCACTTGGAGAAATACGGGGACGCTGAATAAATCGTGCAACCACGTAAAAAATCGAAACAAACTTATATATCTGGGACGCTGGATAAATCGTTCAACCAATTGGATCAAAACAACTTATATATCGGGACGCTGGATAAATCGTGCAACCAAGATCGAAACAATATATATTGGGTCGCTGGATAAGCGTGCAACACGTTGGATCGATTGAACTATTCCGTATTTGGAAAAATATAAGTGGATTCGCGTGATAAAGCAGACACCCAAATTAATCGAAAGCTAAGGTTTGTTGATTTATAGTTATACATGGTCGCTCAAAAAATCGCACAAAAGTAATTTAAGAACCAAATTATCGCATCACTTTAGACAGGATGTAGACAACGCCTGAATAAATGAAGAAATTTGGGTCTGCTAGTTGCAAAGGCTGCATATGCTTTAAAGATTCTACAGGTAAAGTACAGGATTGTAGATTCTTGTCCAGTTGTGGCACTTTATATGCAGAAGTTTTAAATTGGATGTGGGGCTTGACGGGAAAACCTATGTTGAGGTGACGCTTTCTGGGCTTAGCCGCAAAAGTGAAGCCTTAAGCATGGGTAGATTTAAAATGCAAGTTAAACAAGTTAAACAAGCGTTCTGAAATAATGGAGTGGGCTTTATATCTTCCTGGTGGTTAAAGGTGTATACGGGGGTGGTGGTCAGGATTGACCTCTAATTGGACTGGTGGAGTCCAATTTCGGTGCATGAGTGTGTTGTGGCTTCCTCTGTAAGTAATGCAGTAATGCGTGCTGGTGTAATCCCTAAGAAGATGCGTTCTGGCAATACAGCCTAAACACTAAATCTGCTGTTTTATATATTTTTGCGCTCTACTTGGGTTGGATAGTTGTCTTACAAACAAAGTTTACAGGATTGTAGAGTTACCGTCACACTATTTTTAAAGGTCTAAATCGCCCGCGAGCTATTGCCAGTCCGCAGTGCTCTGGCTTAAGCTTTTAACTTTAATATCTTCAATCGCCTAAAGCTTTCGATGACGATCTTGTAAGACAGCCTGGAATTTAGCCCAGAGTAATATATCTGCCAGAATAAATGTGACGATCGGAACAAAAACACCGGGGTCGCTGTATTGAGCGAGGAAACAAATAAAACATTAATACTCGATTTAAACAAAGGTAAGGGGCGACGGATTACGCGTAGAAAATGTGGTACTCGCAACAAATTATATCATCGTTTTATCGTTATTTTCTTTCCTTTTGGTATATTGGACAACGTTTTCCGCGCAAAACGAGGTAGTTAACCAGCTAACCAGCTTTACTGGAACATCCTCAACCTTCCTTAATGTTGTGAGAATGTTGCTTGCTCCATTTTTGCGGTTGATTTGTAACTTGGGGTGTGAAGTCTGAATTCGTAGCTTTTGTGTTTGGTGCTGATCGTGGAACTTGGAGCGATGTGCTCGTTGATTTTAGTGTAGTTGTCGATGTGCTTTTGCTTAGAGTGGGATTTGTGAAAGGCGCAGAGGAGACAATCAAAATGTTTTACCTCCTTAATGTGGCCAATTGGCTATAAAGCTCTTGGTAAAGCCTAAAACCGTGCGGGGCAAACCATTCGCTCCACTTGGACAAATACGGGGACGCTGGATAAATCGTGCAACCACGTAAAAAATCGAAACATACGTATATATTTGGGACGCTTGATAAATCGTTCAACCAATAGCGAACAAAAGTAAGAACCAAATTATCGCATCACTTTAGACAGGATGTGGACGCGCAGGACAACGCGTGAAACAATGTGACGATCGAAACAAAAACACCGGGGTCGCTGTATTGAGCGAGAAAAAATAAAAATATAATAATCGGAATTAATCGATTTAGACAACGGTAAGGGGCGACGGATTACGCGTAGAAAATGTGGTACTCGTAACAAATTATATCATCGTTTTAACGTTATCTTCTTTCCTTTTGGTATATTGGACAACGTTTTCCTTGCAAATCGAGGTAGTTAACCAGCTAACCAGCTTCACTGGAACATCCTCAACCTTCCAAAATGTTGTGAGAATGTTGCTTGCTCCATTTTTGCGGTTGATTTGTAACTTGGGGTGTGAAGTCTGAATTCGTAGCTTTTGTGTTTGGTGCTGATCGTGGAACTTGAAGCGATGTGCTCGTTGACTTTAGTGTAGTTGTCCATGTGCTTTTGCTTCGAGTGGGATTTTTAAAAAGCGCAGAGGACTAGCTCTAGGCTCTAACTCGATGAAACGTTTAAGAGACAATCAAACGTGTTTTTACCTCCTCAATGTGGCCGAGTGGCATGTAAAGCTCTTGGAAAAGCCAAAAACCGTGCGGGGCAAAACATTCGGTTCACTTGGAAAAATACGGGGACGCTGGATTTTGGATTTTGGACGCTGGATAAGCGTGCAACCCGTTGATTGAACTATTCCGTATTTGGAAAAATATAACTGGAGTCGCGTGATAAAGTAGACATCCAAATTAATTGAAAGCAAAGGTTTGTTGATTTAGAGTTATACAGGGTCGCTAAATAAATCGCACACAAGTAAAAGTAAAAGTAAGAACCAAATTATCGCATCACTTTAGACAGGATGTAGACAACGCCTAAATAAATAAAGAAATTTGGGTCTGCTAGTTGCAAAGGCTGCATATGCTTTAAAGATTCTACAGGTAAAGTACAGCATTGTAGATTCTTGTCCAGTTGTGGCACTTTATATGCAGAAGTTTTAAATTGGATGTGGGACTTGACGGGAGAACCAATGTTGAGTTGACGCCTACTGGGCTTAGCCGCAAAAAAGAAGCCTTAAGCGTGGGTAGATTTAAAATGCAACTTAAGCAAGTTAAACAAGCGTTCTGAAATAAAGGTTAAGGTTGCCTCCGAACCCGAGTCAATAAGTGCGTGTGCTGAGTATTTAATTAAAGTCGTGCTGATGAGGACCCCTTGAGTGTTTAAATATAGAAACGTTTGCACATTCGGTTGATTTGTTAATGGAGTGGGCTTTATATCTTCCTGGTGGTTAAAGGTGTATACGGGGGTGGTGGTCAGGATTGACCTCTGATTAGACTGGTGGAGTCCAATTTCGGTGCATGAGTGTGTTGTGGCTTCCTCTGTAAGTAATGCAGTAATGCGTGCTGGTGTAATCCCTAAGAAGATGCGTTCTGGCAATACAGCTTAAACACTAAATCTGCTGTTTTATATATTTTTGCCGCTCTACTTGGGTTGGATAGTTTTCTTACGAACAAAGTTTAAAGGATTGTAGAGTTACCGTCACACTATTTTTAAAGGTCTAAATCGCCCGCGAGCTATTGCCAGTCCGCAGTGCTCTGGCTTGAGCGTTTAACTTAAATATCTTCAATCGCCTGAAGCTTTCGATGACGATCTTGTAAGACAGCCTGGAATTCAGCCCAGAGTAATATATCTGCCAGAATAAATGTGACGATCGGAACAAAAACACCGGGGTCGCTGTATTGAGCGAGGAAACAAATAAAAAATTGATAATCGATTTAGACAAAGGTAAGGGGCGACGGATTACGCTTAAAAAATGTGGTAACAAATTATATCATCGTTTTAACGTTATCTTCTTTCCTTTTGGTATATTGGACAACGTTTTCCTTGCAAAACGAGGTATTTAACCAGCTAACCAGCTTTACTGGAACATCCTCAACCTTCCAAAATGTTGTGAGAATGTTGCTTGCTCCATTTTTGCGGTTGATAGTAACTTGGGGGGTGAAGTTTGAATTCGTTGGTTTTGTGTTTGGTGCTGATCGTGGAACTTGGAGCGATGTGCTCGTTGATTTTAGTGTAGTTGTCCATGTGCTTTTGCTTCGAGTGGGATTTGTGAAAGGCGCAGAGGAGACAATCAAAATGTTTTTACCTCCTCAATGTGACCAATTGGCGAAAACCGTGCGGGGCAAACCATTCGGTCTACTTGGACAAATACGGGGACGCTGGATAAATCGTGCAACCACGTAAAAAATCGAAAAATACTATATACTTGGGACGCTTAATAAATCGTTCAACCAATAGCGAACAAAGGTAAGAACCAAATTATCGCATCACTTTAGACAGGATGTGGATGCGCAGGACAACGCGTGAAAAAATGTGTCGATCGAAACAAAAACACCGGGGTCGCTGTATTGAGCGAGAAAAAATAAAAATATAACAATCGGAATTAATCGATTTAGACAAAGGTGACGGATTACGTGTGAAAAATGTGGTACTCGTAACAAATTTTGTCATCGTTTATCTTCGTTCCTTTTGGTATATAAAGTTGTCCTTGCAAATATAGGTAGTTAACCAGCTTCACTGGAACATCCTCAACCTTCCAAAATGTTGTGAGAATGTTGCTTGCTCCATTTTTGCGGTTGATTAGTAACTTTAGGATTGTAGAGTTACCGTCACACTATTTTTAAAGGTCTAAATCGCCGGCGAGCTATTGCTCTGGCTTGAGCGTTTAACTTAAATAGCTTCAATTGCCTCAAGCTTTCGATGACGATCTTGTAAGACAGCCTGGAATTCAGCCCAGAGTAATATATCTGCCTGAATAAATGTGACGATCGGAACAAAAACGCCGGGGTCGCTGTATTGAGCGAGGAAACAAATAAAAAATTAATAATCAATTTAGACAACGGTAAGGGGCGACGGATTACGCGTAGAAAATGTGGTACTCGTAACAAATTATATCATCGTTTTAACGTTATCTTCTTTCCTTTTGGTATATTGGACAACGTTTTCCTTGCAAATCGAGGTAGTTAACCAGCTAACCAGCTTCACTGGAACATCCTCAACCTTCCAAAATGTTGTGAGAATGTTGCTTGCTCCATTTTTGCGGTTGATTAGTAACTTTAGGATTGTAGAGTTACCGTCACACTATTTTTAAAGGTCTAAATCGCCCGCGAGCTATTGCTCTGGCTTGAGCGTTTAACTTAAATATCTTCAATTGCCTCAAGCTTTCGATGACGATCTTGTAAGACAGCCTGGAATTCAGCCCAGAGTAATATATCTGCAAGAATAAATGTGACGATCGGAACAAAAACACCGGGGTCGCTGTATTGAGCGAGGAAACAAATAAAAAATTAATAATCGATTTAGACAAAGGTAAGGGGCGACGGATTACGCGTAAAAAATGTGGTACTCGTAACAAATTATATCATCGTTTTATTGTTATCTTCTTTCCTTTTGGTATTTTGGACAACGTTTTCCGCGCAAATCGAGGTAGTTAACCAGCTAACCAGCTTTACTGGAACATCCCAACCTTCCAAAATGTTGTGAAAATGTGGCTTGCTCCATTTTTGCGGTTGATTAGTAACTTGGGGTGTGAAGTCTGAATTCGTAGCTTATGTGTTTGGTGCTGATCATGGAACTTGGAGCGATGTGCTCGTTGATTTTAGTGTAGTTGTCCATGTGCTTTTGCTTCGAGTGGGATTTTTGAAGGGCGCAGAGGACTGGCTCTGAGCTCTAACTCGATGAAACGTTTAAGAGACAATCAAACATGTTTTTACCTCCTCAATGTGGCCAAGTGTAAAGCTCTTGGAAAAGCCGAAAACCGTGCGGGGCAAAACATTCGGTTCACTTGGAGAAATACGAGGACGCTGGATAAATCGTGCAACCACGTAAAAAATCGAAACAAACTTATATATAAGGTTGTCAAATATCTCCCTTCCGCCTTTTTGGTTTTTTTGAATTTCGCGGCTATGTACAAAGCGCTACAGAGCTCGTATCTGGCAATACTATACATAATATAAGGTTGTCAAATATCTCCCTTCCGCTTTTTTGCTCTTTATTCAATGCTTTATAAAAAGTGTTACAGTGATCGGATTTAGTTCAAATATGCGCCGTTTTGGTTGATAATCTGTTTCCATCTAGACGGCAACTTCATAATACCTCCCTCGTAGAAGCCGGGGTCCTTATTTGCGAAGAACTCGGACAGCCACTTTTCACAAGCCTCTTTTGAGTTCAACTTTACACCACCAAGGGCATTCGCAATGGACAGGAACAGGTGGTAATCACTTGGCGCTATGTCCGGGCTATATGGTGGATGCGATAAAACCTCCCATCCGAGCTCCCGTAGCTTCTGACGAGTCATCAACGAAGTGTGTGGTCTGGCGTTGTCCTGGTGGAACACTACATCCTTCCTGTTGGCCAATTCTGGACGCTTCTGGTCGATCGCCTGCTTCAAGCTATTCAGTTTTTCGCAGTAGATAGTAGAATTAAGCGTCTGGCCATATGGGAGCAGCTCATAGTGGATGATTCCCTTCCAATCCCACCAAACACACAGCAAAACCTTCCTGGCCGTCAATCCCGGCTTGGCCACTGTTTGGGACGATTCACCGGCCTTCGACCACGACCGTTTTCGCTTGATATTGTTGTATGTGATCCATTTTTCGTCGCCAGTCACCATCCGCTTCAAGAATGGGTCGAGTTCGTTCCGTTTCAGCAGCATATCGCAGGCGTTGATTCGGTCCAGAAGGTTTTTTTGCGTCAAATCATGCGGCACCCAAACATCAAGCTTTTTTTTGTATCCAGCCTTCTGCAGATGGTTTAAAATGGTTTGGTGACTAACTCCCATCTCCTGGGCGATGTCACGAGATGCCACATGCCGGTCTAACTCGATGTATTCCATGATTTGATCGGTATTTGTCGTCACAGGTCTTCCGCCGGCTGGCTTATCCATGGTGTCGTTTTCACCGGCTCTGAATCGTCGAAACCATTCCTCCGCGGTTCGAAGTGATAGAGTACCATCCCCCAAAACACCATTAATCTCACGGAACGTTTCTCTAGCGGATTTGCCTTTAACGAAGGAAAATTTTAAAATAGCGCAAATTTCGGCGTTAGTGAACTCTATGTTTACACGTCTATAACTGTTAAACGCAATATCCAAACTAATCATGCATAGCGTCGTTTTTCCAAGAGCTTTACATGCCACTTGGCCACATTGAGGAGGTAAAAACATGTTTGATTGTCTCTTAAACGTTTCATCGAGTTAGAGCTCAGAGCTAGTCCTCTGCGCCCTTCAAAAATCCCACTCGAAGCAAAAGCACATGGACAACTACACTAAAATCAACGAGCACATCGCTCCAAGTTCCATGATCAGCACCAAACACATAAGCTACGAATTCAGACTTCACACCCCAAGTTACTAATCAACCGCAAAAATGGAGCAAGCCACATTTTCACAACATTTTGGAAGGTTGGTGATGTTCCAGTAAAGCTGGTTAACTACCTCGATTTGCGCGGAAAACGTTGTCCAAAATACCAAAAGGAAAGAAGATAACAATAAAACGATGATATAATTTGTTACGAGTACCACTTTTTTTACGCGTAATCCGTCGCCCCTTACCTTTGTCTAAATCGATTATTATTTTTTATTTGTTTCCTTGCTCAATACAGCGACCACGGTGTTTTTGTTCCGATCGTCACATTTATTCAGGCAGATATATTACTCTGGGCTGAATTCTAGGCTGTCTTACAAGATCGTCATCGAAAGCTTGAGGCGATTGAAGATACTTAAGTTAAACGCTCAAGCCAGAGCACTGCGGACTGGCAATAGCTCGCGGGCGATTTAGACCTTTAAAAATAGTGTGACGGTAACTCTACAATCCTGTAAACTTTGTTTGTAAGAAAACTATCCAACCCAAGTAGAGGGGCAAAAATATATAAAACAGCAGATTTAGTGTTTAAGCTGTATTGCCAGAACGCATCTTCTTAGGGATTACACCAGCACGCATTACTGCATTACTTACAGAGGAAGCCACAACACACTCATGCACCGAAATTGCACTCCACCAGTCCAATCAGAGGTCAATCCTGACCACCACCCCCGTATACACCTTTAACCACCAGGAAGATATAAAGTCCACTCCATTAACAAATCAACCGAATGTGCAAACGTTTCTATATTTAAACACTCAAGGGGTCCTCATGAGTACGACTTTAATTAAATACTCAGCACACGCACTTATTGACTCGGGTTCGGAGGCAACCTTAACCTTTATTTCAGAACGCTTGTTTAACTTGCTTAACTTGCATTTTAAATCTACCCATGCTTAAGGCTTCACCTTTGCGGCTAAGCCCAGAAAGCGTCAACTCAACATATGTTCTCCCGTCAAGCCCCACATCCAATTTAAAACTTCTGCATATATAGTGCCACAACTGGAACAGGATCTACAATCATGTACTTTACCTGTAGAATCCTTAAAGCATATGCAGCCTTTGCAACTAGCAGACCCAAATTTCTTCATTTATTCAGGCGTTGTCCACATCCTGTCTAAAGTGATGCGATAATTTGGTTCTTAAATTACTTTTGTGCGATTTATTGAGCGAACCTGTATAACTCTAAATTGAAAAACCTTAGCTTTCGCTTAATTTGGGTATCTGCTTTATCACGCGACTCCAGTTAAATTTTTTTTTAAATACGGAATATTTCAATCGATCCAACGGGTTGCACGCTTATCCAGCGACCCAATATATATTGTTTCGATCTTGGTTGCACGATTTATCCAGCGTCCCGATATATAAGTTGTTTTGATTCAATTGGTTGAACGATTTTCCAGCGTCCCAAGTATATACGTTTGTTTCAATTTTTTTTACGTGGTTGCACGATTTATCCAGCGTCCCCGTATTTCTCCAAGTGAACCGAATGTTTTGCCCCGCACGGTTTTCGGCTTTTCCAAGAGCTTTACATGCCACTTGGCCACATTGAGGACGTAAAAAAATGTTTGATTGTCTCTTAAACGTTTCATCGAGTTAGAGCCTAGAGCTAGTCCTCTGCGCCCTTCAAAAATCAACGAGCACATCGCTCCAAGTTCCACGATCAGCACCAAACTCAAAACCAACGAATTCCGACTTCACACCCCAAAGTACTATCAACCGCAAAAATGGAGCAAGCAACATTCTCGCAACATTTTGGAAGGTTGAGGATGTTCTAGTAAAGCTGGTAAGCTGGTTAACTACCTTGATTTGCGCGGAAAACGTTGTCCATTATACCAGAAGGAAAGAAGATAACGATAAAACGATGATATAATTTGTTACGAGTACCACATTTTTTACGCGTAATTCGTTGCCCCTTACCTTTGTCTAAATCGATTATTAATTTTTTATTTGTTTCCTCGCTTAATACAGTGACCCCGGTGTTTTTGTTCCGATCGTCACATTTATTCTTGCAGATATATTACTCTGGGCTGAATTCCAGGCTGTCTTACAAGATCGTCATCGAAAGCTTGAGGCAATTGAAGCTATTTAAGTTAAACGCTCAAGCCAGAGCAATAGCTCGCCGGCGATTTAGACCTTTAAAAATAGTGTGACGGTAACTCTACAATCCTGTAAACTTTGTTCGTAAGAAAACTATCCATCCCAAGTAGAGCGGCAAAAATATATAAAACAGCAGATTTTGGGTTTAAGCTGTATTGCCAGAACGCATCTTCTTAGGGATTACACCAGCACGCATTACTGCATTACTTACAGAGGAAGCCACAACACACTCATGCACCGAAATTGGACTCCACCAGTCCAATCAGAGGTCAATCCTGACCACCACCCCCGTATACACCTTTAACCACCAGGAAGATATAAAGCCCACTCCATTATTTCAGAACGCTTGTTTAACTTGCATTTTAAATCTACCCATGCTTAAGGCTTCACCTTTGCGGCTAAGACCAGAAAGCGTCAACTCAACATATGTTCTCCCGTCAAGCCCCACATCCAATTTAAAACTTCTGCATATATAGTGCCACAACTGGACAAGAATCTACAATCCTGTACTTTACTTGTAGAATCTTTAAAGCATATGCAGCCTTTGCAACTAGCAGACCCAAATTTCTTCATTTATTCAGGCGTTGTCCACTTCCTGTCTAAAGTGATGCGATAATTTGGTTCTTAAATTACTTTTGTGCGATTTATTTAGCGACCCTGTATAACTCTAAATCAACAAACCTTAGCTTTCGATTAATTTGGGTATCTGCTTTATCACGCGACTCCAGTTATATTTTTTCAAATACGGAATAGTTCAATCGATCCAAAGGGTTGCACGCTTATCCAGCGTGGTTTTACGTGGTTGCACGATTTATCCAGCGTCCCCGTATTTCTCCAAGTGAACCGAATGTTTTGCCCCGCACGGTTTTCGGCTTTTCCAAGAGCTTTACATGCCACTTGGCCACATTGAGGAGGTAAAAACATGTTTGATTGTCTCTTAAACGTTTCATCGAGTTAGAGCTCAGAGCTATTCCTCTGCGCCCTTCAAAAATCAGACTCGAAGCAAAAGCACATGGACAACTACACTAAAATCAACGAGCACATCGCTCCAAGTTCCATGATGAGCTCCAAACACATAAGCTACGAATTCAGACTTCACACCCCAAGTTACTAATCAACCACAAAAATGGAGCAAGCCACATTTTCACAACATTTTGGAAGGTTGAGGATGTTCCAGTAAAGCTGGTTAGCTGGTTAACTACCTCGATTTGCGCGGAAAACGTTGTCCAAAATACCAAAAGGAAAGAAGATAACAATAAAACGATGATATAATTTGTTACGAGTACCACATTTTTTACGCGTAATCCGTCGCCCCTTACCTTTGTCTAAATCGATTAATTTTTTATTTGTTTCCTCGCTCAATACAGCGACCCCGGTGTTTTTGTTCCGATCGTCACATTTATTCTTGCAGATATATTACTCTGGGCTGAATTCCAGGCTGTCTTACAAGATCGTCATCGAAAGCTTGAGGCAATTGAAGATATTTAAGTTAAACGCTCAAGCCAGAGCACTAGCTCGCGGGCGATTTAGACCTTTAAAAATAGTGTGACGGTAACTCTACAATCCTAAAGTTACTAATCAACCGCAAAAATGGAGCAAGCAACATTCTCACAACATTTTGGAAGGTTGAGGATGTTCCAGTGAAGCTGGTTAACTACCTATATTTGCAAGGACAACTTTATATACCAAAAGGAACGAAGATAAACGATGACAAAATTTGTTACGAGTACCACATTTTTCACACGTAATCCGTCACCTTTGTCTAAATCGATTAATTCCGATTGTTATATTTTTATTTTTTCTCGCTCAATACAGCGACCCCGGTGTTTTTGTTTCGATCGACACATTTTTTCACGCGTTGTCCTGCGCATCCACATCCTGTCTAAAGTGATGCGATAATTTGGTTCTTACCTTTGTTCGCTATTGGTTGAACGATTTATTAAGCGTCCCAAATATATAAGTATGTTTCGATTTTTACGTGGTTGCACGATTTATCCAGCGTCCCCGTATTTGTCCAAGTGGACCGAATGGTTTGCTTCGCACGGTTTTCGGCTTTTTCAAGAGCTTTATAAGCCAATTGGCCACATTAAGGAGGTAAAAACATTTTGATTGTCTCCTCTGCGCCTTTCACAAATCCCACTCTAAGCAAAAGCACATCGACAACTACACTAAAATCAACGAGCACATCGCTCCAAGTTCCACGATCAGCACCAAACACAAAACCAACGAATTCAGACTTCACACCCCAAAGTACTATCAACCGCAAAAATGGAGCAAGCAACATTCTCGCAACATTTTGGAAGGTTGAGGATGTTCTAGTAAACCTGGTAAGCTGGTTAACTACCTCGATTTGCAAGGAAAACGTGGTCCAATATACCAAAAGGAAAGAAGATAACGTTAAAACGATGATATAATTTGTTACGAGTACCACATTTTCTACGCGTAATCCGTCGCCCCTTACCGTTGTCTAAATCGATTATTAATTTTTTATTTGTTTCCTCGCTCAATACAGCGACCCCGGCGTTTTTGTTCCGATCGTCACATTTATTCATGCAGATATATTACTCTGGGCTGAATTCCAGGCTGTCTTACAAGATCGTCATCGAAAGCTCGAGGCGATTGAAGATATTTAAATCAAACGCTCAAGCCAGAGCACTGCGGACTAACAATAGCTCGCGGGCAATCCAGACCTTTGAGAATAGTGTGACGGTAACTCCACAATCCTGTAAACATTGTTCGTAAGAAAACTATCCTACACGAGTAGAGCGGCAAAAATATATAAAAGAGCAGATCTAGTGTTTAAGCTGTACTGACAGAACGGTCAATCCTGACCTCTGACTAACGGAGTTCGCAGATTGACGTACGTTTCAAAAACAAGAGGCTGCTGGTCAACAAAAATTGACACGTCTAACTGAGATTGCTTGCATATGTTTCTGTGCTTTGCCAAGTTGCCAAAAATAACTCTGTCCCTATGGAAACAATCCCTTATGAGTAAGACAGATATATAACTCTGGGCTGAATTCGAGGCTATCTTGTAATCGTCATCATATAATTTTTTTGTGTTAAAGCTGTATTGCCTTCTTTGGGATTACACCAGCACGCATTACTGAATTACTTACAGATGAAGCCACATAACACTCATGCACCGAAATGGCACTCCACCAGTCCAATCAGAGGTCAATCCTGACCACCACCCCCGTATACACTTTTAACCACCAGGAAGATATAAAGTCCACTCCATTAACAAATCAACCGAATGTACAAACGGTTCTAGATTTAAACACTCAAGGGGTCCTCATGAGTACGGCTTTAATCAAATACTCAGCACACGCAATTATTGACTTGGGTTCGGAGGCAACCTTAACCTTTATTTCAGAACGCTTGTTCAACTTGCTTAAGTTGCATTTTAAATCTACCCACGCTTAAGGCTTCTTTTTTGCGGCTAAGCCCAGTAGGCGTCAACTCAACATAGGTTCTCCCGTCAAGTCCCATATCTAATTTAAAACTTCTGCATATAAAGTGCCACAACTGGACAAGAATCTACAATCCTGTACTTTACCTGTAGAATCTTTAAGGCATATGCAGCCTTTGCAACTAGCAGACCCAAATTTCTTCAATTATTCAGGCGTTGTTTACATCCTGTCTAAAGTGATGCGATAATTTGGTTCTTAAATTACTTTTGTGCGATTTATTTAGCGACCCTGTATAACTCTAAATCAACAAACCTTTGCTTTCGATTAATTTGGATGTCTACTTTATCACGCGACTCCAGTTATATTTTTCCAAATACGGAATAGTTCAATCAACGGGTTGCACGCTTATCCAGCGTCCCAAATATATAAGTTTGTTTCGATTTTTTACGTGGTTGCACGATTTATCCAGCGTCCCCGTATTTTTCCAAGTGAACCGAATGTTTTGCCCCGCACGGTTTTTGGCTTTTCCAAGAGCTTTACATGCCACTCGGCCACATTGAGGAGGTAAAAACACGTTTGATTGTCTCTTAAACGTTTCATCGAGTTAGAGCCTAGAGCTAGTCCTCTGCGCCCTTTAAAAATCCCACTCGAAGCAAAAGCACATGGACAACTACACTAAAATCAACGAGCACATCGCTCCAAGTTCCACGATCAGCACCAAACACAAAAGCTACGAATTCAGACTTCACACCCCAAGTTACAAATCAACCGCAAAAATGGAGCAAGCAACATTCTCACAACATTTTGGAAGGTTGAGGATGTTCCAGTGAAGCTGGTTAGCTGGTTAACTACCTCGATTTGCAAGGAAAACGTTGTCTAATATACCAAAAGGAAAGAAGATAACGGTAAAACGATGATATAATTTGTTACGAGTACCACATTTTCTACGCGTAATCCGTCGCCCCTTACCGTTGTCTAAATCGATTAATTCCGATTATTATATTTTTATTTTTTCTCGCTCAATACAGCGACCCGGTGTTTTTGTTTCGATCGTCACATTGTTTCACGCGTTGTCCTGCGCGTCCACATCCTGTCTAAAGTGATGCGATAATTTGGTTCTTATATTTGTTCGCTATTGGTTGAACGATTTATCAAGCGTCCCAAATATATACGTAAGTTTCGAGTTTTTACGTGGTTGCACGATTTATCCAGCGTCCCCGTATTTGTCCAAGTGGACCGAATGGTTTGCCCCGCACGGTTTTCGTCTTTTCCAAGAGCTTTATAAGCCAATTGGCCACATTGAGGAGTTAAAAACATATTGATTGTCTTCTCTGCGCCTTTCACAAATCCCACTCTAAGCAAAAGCACATCGACAACTACACTAAAATCAACGAGCACATCGCTCCAAGTTCCACGATCAGCACCAAACACAAAACCAACGAATTCAGACTTCACCCCCCAAGTTACTATCAACCGCAAAAATGGAGCAAGCAACATTCTCACAACATTAAGGAAGGTTGAGGATGTTCCAGTAAAGCTGGTTAGCTGGTTAACTACCTCATTTTGCGCGGAAAACGTTGTCCAATATACCAAAAGGAAAGAAGATAACGATAAAACGATGATATAATTTGTTACGAGTACCACATTTTTTAAGCGTAATCCTTCGCCCCTTACCTTTGTTTAAATCGATTATTAATGTTTTATTTGTTTCCTCGCTCAATACAGCGACCCCGGTGTTTTTGTTCCGATCGTCACATTTATTCTGGCAGATATATTACTCTGGGCTGAATTCTAGGCTGTCTTACAAGATCGTCATCGAAAGCTTGAGGCGATTGAAGATATTTAAGTTAAACGCTCAAGCCAGAGCACTGCGGACTGGCAATAGCTCGCGGTCGATTTAGACCTTTAAAAATAGTGTGACGGTAACTCTACAATCCTGTAAACTTTGTTTGTAAGACAACTATCCAACCCAAGTAGAGCGCAAAAATATATAAAACAGCAGATTTAGTGTTTAGGCTGTATTGCCAGAACGCATCTTCTTAGGGATTACACCAGCACGCATTACTGCATTACTTACAGAGGAAGCCACAACACACTCATGCACCGAAATTGGACTCCACCAGTCCAATTAGAGGTCAATCCTGACCACCACCCCCGTATACACCTTTAACCCCCAGGAAGATATAAAGCCCACTCCATTATTTCAGAACGCTTGTTTAACTTGTTTAACTTGCATTTTAAATCTACCCATGCTTAAGGCTTCACTTTTGCGGCTAAGCCCAGAAAGCGTCACCTCAACATAGGTTCTCCCGTCAAGCCCCACATCCAATTTAAAACTTCTGCATATAAAGTGCCACAACTGGACAAGAATCTACAATCCTGTACTTTACCTGTAGAATCTTTAAAGCATATGCAGCCTTTGCAACTAGCAGACCCAAATTTCTTCATTTATTCAGGCGTTGTCTACATCCTGTCTAAAGTGATGCGATAATTTGGTTCTTAAATTACTTTTGTGCGATTTATTGAGCGACCATGTATAACTATAAATCAACAAACCTTAGCTTTCGATTAATTTGGGTGTCTGCTTTATCACGCGAATCCAGTTATATTTTTCCAAATACGGAATAGTTCAATCGATCCAACGTGTTGCACGCTTATCCAGCGACCCAATATATTATGTTTCGATCTTGGTTGCACGATTTATCCAGCGTCCCGATATATAAGTTGTTTTGATCCAATTGGTTAAACGATTTATCCAGCATCCCAGATATATAAGTTTGTTTCGATTTTTTACGTGGTTGCACGATTTATTCAGCGTCCCCGTATTTCTCCTAGTGAACCGAATGTTTTGCACCGCACGGTTTTCTGCTTTTCCAAGAGCTTTAAATGCCACTTGGCCACATTGAGAAGGTAAAAACATGTTTAATTGTCTCTTAAACGTTTCATCGAGTTAGAGCCTAGAGCTAGTCCTCTGCGCCCTTTAAAAATCCAACTCAAAGCAAAAGCACATTGACAACTACCCTAAAATCAACGAGCTCATCGCTCGAAGTTCCACGATCAGCACCAAACAAAAAAGCTACAAATTCAGACTTCAAACCCCAACTTACTAATCAACCGCAAAAGTGGAGCAAGCAACATTCTCACAACATTAAGGAAGGTTGAGGATGTTCCAGTAAAGCTGGTTAGCTGGTTAACTACCTCGATTTGCGCGGAAAACGTTGTCCAATATACCAAAAGACAAAAAAGATAACGATAAAACGATGATATAATTTGTTACGAGTACCACATTTTTTACGCGTAATCCGTCGCCCCTTACCTTTGTCTAAATCGATTATTAATTTTTTGTTTGTTTCCTCGCTCAATACAGCGACCCCGGCGTTTTTGTTCCGATTGTCACATTTATTCAGGCAGATATATTACTCTAAGCTGAATTCCAGGCTGTCTTACAAGATCGTCATCGAAAGCTCGAGGCGATTGAAGATATTTAATTCAAACGCTCAAGCCAGAGCACTGCGGACTAACAATAGCTCGCGGGCAATCCAGACCTTTGAGAATAGTGTGACGGTAACTCCACAATCCTGTAAACATTGTTCGTAAGAAAACTATCCTACCCAAGTAGAGCGGCAAAAATATATAAAAGAGCAGATCTAGTGTTTAAGCTGTACTGACAGAACGGTCAATCCTGACCTCTGACTAACGGAGTTCGCAGATTGACGTACGTTTCAAAAACAAGAGGCTGCTGGTCAACAAAAATTGACACGTCTAACTGAGATTGCTTGCATATGTTTCTGTGCTTTGCCAAGTTGCCAAAAATAACTCTGTCCCTATGGAAACAATCCCTTATGAGTAAGACAGATATATAACTCTGGGCTGAATTCGAGGCTATCTTACAAAATCGTCATCATATAATTTTTTTGTGTTAAAGCTGTATTGCCTTCTTTGGGATTACACCAGCACGCATTACTGAATTACTTACAGATGAAGCCACATAACACTCATGCACCGAAATGGCACTCACCAGTCCAATCAGAGGTCAATCCTGACCACCACCCCCGTATACACTTTTAACCACCAGGAAGATATAAAGTCCACTCCATTAACAAATCAACCGAATGTGCAAACGTTCTAGATTTAAACACTCAAGGGGTCCTCATGAGTACGGCTTTAATCAAATACTCAGCACACGCAATTATTGTCTTGGGTTCGGAGGCAACCTTAACCTTTATTTCAGAACGCTTGTTCAACTTGCTTAAGTTGCATTTTAAGTCTACCCACGCTTAAGGCTTCTTTTTTGCGGCTAAGCCCAGTAGGCGTCAACTCAACATAGGTTCTCCCGTCAAGTCCCACATCTAATTTAAAACTTCTGCATATAAAGTGCCACAACTGGACAAGAATCTACAATCCTGTACTTTACCTGTAGAATCTTTAAAGCATATGCAGCTTTTGCAATTAGCAGACTCAAATTTCTTCATTTATTTAGGCGTTGTCTACATCCTGTCTAAAGTGATGCGATAATTTGGTTCTTAAATTACTTTTGTGCGATTTATTTAGCGACCCTGTATAACTCTAAATCAACAAACCTTTGCTTTCGATTATTTTGGATGTCTACTTTATCACGCGACTCCAGTTATATTTTTCCAAATACGGAATAGTTCAATCAACGGGTTGCACGCTTATCCAGCGTCCCAAATATATAAGTTTGTTTCGATTTTTTACGTGGTTGCACGATTTATCCAGCGTCCCCGTATTTTTCCAAGTGAACCGAATGTTTTGCCCCGCACGGTTTTTGGCTTTTCCAAGAGCTTTACATGCCACTCGGCCACATTGAGGAGGTAAAAACACGTTTGATTGTCTCTTAAACGTTTCATCGAGTTAGCTAGTCCTCTGCGCCCTTTAAAAATCCCACTCGAAGCAAAAGCACATGGACAACTACACTAAAATCAACGAGCACATCGCTCCAAGTTCCACGATCAGCACCAAACACAAAAGCTACGAATTCAGACTTCACACCCCAAGTTACAAATCAACCGCAAAAATGGAGCAAGCAACATTCTCGCAACATTTTGAAAGGTTGAGGATGTTTTAGTAAAGCTGGTAAGCTGGTTAACTACCTCGTTTTGCGAGGAAAACGTTGTCCAATATACCAAAAGGAAAGAAATAACGTTAAAACATGATATAATTGTTACGAGTACCACATTTTCTACGCGTAATCCGTCGCCCCTTACCGTTGTCTAAATCGATTAATTCCGATTATTATATTTTATTTTTCTCGCTCAATACAGCCACCCGGTGTTTTGTTTCGATCGTCACATTGTTTCACGCGTTGTCCTGCGCGTCCACATCCTGTCTAAAGTGATGCGATAATTTGGTTCTTACTTTGTTCGCTATTGGTTGAACGATTTATCAAGCGTCCCAAATATATACGTATGTTCGATTTTTTACGTGGTTGCACGATTTATCCAGCGTCCCCGTATTTGTCCAAGTGACCGAATGGTTTGCCCCGCACGGTTTTCGCTTTCCAAGAGCTTTATAAGCCAATTGGCCACATTAAGGAGGTAAAACATTTGATTGTCTCCTCTGCGCCTTTCACAAATCCCACTCTAAGCAAAAGCACATCGACAACTACACTAAAATCAACGAGCACATCGCTCCAAGTTCCACGATCAGCACCAAACACAAAACCAACGAATTCAGACTTCACCCCCCAAGTTACTATCAACCGCAAAAATGGAGCAAGCAACATTCTCACAACATTAAGGAAGGTTGAGGATGTTCCAGTAAAGCTGGTTAGCTGGTTAACTACCTCGTTTTGCGCGGAAAACGTTGTCCAATATACCAAAAGGAAAGAAGATAACGATAAAATGATGATATAATTTGTTACGAGACCACATTTTTAAGCGTAATCCGTCGCCCCTTACCTTTGCTAAATCGATTATTAATTTGTATTTGTTTCCTCGCTCAATACAGCGACCCCGGTGTTTTTGTTCCGATTGTCACATTTATTCTGGCAGATATATTACTCTGGGCTGAATTCCAGGCTGTCTTACAAGTCGTCATCGAAAGCTTTAGGCGATTGAAGATATTTAAGTTAAACGCTTAAGCCAGAGCACTGCGGACTGGCAATAGCTCGCGGGCAATTTAGACCTTTAAAAATAGTGTGACGGTAACTCTACAATCCTGTAAACTTTGTTCGTAAGAAAACTATCCAACCCAAGTAGATCGCAAAACTATATAAAACAGAAGATTTAGGGATTACACCAGCACGCATTACTGCATTACTTACAGAGGAAGCCACAACACACTCATGCACCGAAATTGGACTCCACCAGTCCAATTAGAGTCAATCCTGACCACCACCCCGTATACACCTTTAACCACCAGGAAGAATAAAGCCCACTCCATTATTTCAGAAGCTTGTTTAACTTGTTTAACTTGCATTTTAAATCTACCCATGATTAAGGCTTCACTTTGCGGCTAAGCCCAGAAAGCGTCACCTCAACATAGTTCTCCCGTCAAGCCCCACATCCAATTTAAAACTTCTGATATAAAGTGCCACAACTGGACAAGAATATACAATCCTGTACTTTACCTGTAGAATCTTTAAAGCATATGCAGCCTTTGCAACTAGCAGACCCAAATTTCTTCATTTATTCAGGCGTTGTCTACATCCTGTCTAAAGTGATGCGATAATTTGGTTCTTAAATTACTTTTGTGCGATTTATTGAGCGACCATGTATAACTCTAATCAACAAACCTTAGCTTTCGATTAATTTGGGTGTCTGCTCCATTATCCACTATCCACTTATATTTTTCCAAATACGGAATAGTTCAATCGATCCAACGTGTTGCACGCCTATCCAGCGACCCAATATATTGTTCGATCTTGGTTGCACGATTTATCCAGCGTCCGATATATAAGTTGTTTTGATCCAATTGGTTGAACGATTTATCCAGCGTCCCAGATATATAAGTTTGTTTCGATTTTTTACGTGGTTGCACGATTTATTCAGCGTCCCCGTATTTCTCCAAGTGAACCGAATGTTTTGCACCGCACGGTTTCTGCTTTTCCAAGAGCTTTAAATGCCACTTGGCCACATTGAGAAGGTAAAAACATGTTTGATTGTCTCTTAAACGTTTCATCGAGTTAGAGCCTAAGCTAGTCCTCTGCGCCCTTCAAAAATCCAACTCAAAGCAAAAGCACATTGACAACTACCTAAATCAACGAGCTCATCGCTCGAAGTTCCACGATCAGCACCAAACAAAAAGCTACAAATTCAGACTTCACACCCCAACTTACTAATCAACCGCAAAAATGGAACAAGCAACATTCTCACAACATTTTGGAAGGTTGAGGATGTTCCAGTGAAGCTGATTAGCTGGTTAACTACCTTGATTTGCGCGGAAAACGTTGTTCAATATACCAAAGGAAAGAAGATAACGATAAACGATGATATAATTTGTTACGAGTACCACATTTTTACGCGTAATCCGTCGCCCCTTCCTTTGTCTAAATCGATTATTAATTTTTTATTTGTTTCCTCGCTCAATACAGCGACCCCGGCGTTTTTGTTCCGATCGTCACATTTATTCAGGCAGATATATTACTCTGGGCTGAATTCCAGGCTGTCTTACAAGATCGTCATCGAAAGCTCGAGGCGATTAAGATATTTAAGTCAAACGTCAAGCCAGAGCACTGCGGACTAACAATAGCTCGCGGGCGATCCAGACCTTTGAGAATAGTGTGACGGTAACTCCACAATCCTGTAAACATTGTTCGTAAGAAAACTATCCTACCCAAGTAGAGCGGCAAAAATATATAAAGAGCAGATCTAGTGTTTAAGCTGTACTGACAGAACGGTCAATCCTGACCTCTGACTAACGGAGTTCGCAGATTGACGTACGTTTCAAAAACAAGAGGCTGCTGGTCAACAAAAATTGACACGTCTAACTGAGATTGCTTGCATATGTTTCTGTGCTTTGCCAAGTTGCCAAAAATAACTCTGTCCCTATGAACAATCCTTATGAGTAAGACAGATATAACTCGGCTGAATTCGAGGCTATCTTACAAATCGTCATCATATAATTTTTTGTGTTAAAGCTGTATGCCTTCTTGGGATTACACAGCACGCATTACTGAATTACTTACAGATGAAGCCACATAACACTCATGCACCGAAATGGCACTCCACCAGTCCAATCAGAGGTCAATCCTGACCACCACCCCCGTATACACTTTTAACCACCAGGAAGATATAAAGTCCACTCCATTAACAAATCAACCGAATGTACAAACGGTTCTAGATTTAAACACTCAAGGGTCCTCATGAGTACGGCTTTAATCAAATACTCAGCACAGCAATTATTGACTTGGGTTCGGAGGCAACCTTAACCTTTATTTCAGAACGCTTGTTCAACTTGCTTAAGTTGCATTTTAAATCTACCCACGCTTAAGGCTTCTTTTTTGCGGCTAAGCCAGTAGGCGTCAACTCAACATAGGTTCTCCCGTCAAGTCCACATCTAATTTAAACTTCTGCATATAAAGTGCCACAACTGGACAAGAATCTACAATCCTGTACTTTACCTGTAGAATCTTTAAGCATATGCAGCCTTTGCAACTAGCAGACCCAAATTTCTTCAATTATTCAGGCGTTGTTTACATCCTGTCTAAACTAATGCGATAATTTGGTTCTTAAATTACTTTTGTGCGATTTATTGAGCGACCCTGTATAACTCTAAATCGAAAAACCTTAGCTTTCGATTAATTTGGTTGTCTGCTTTATCACGCGACTCCAGTTATATTTTTCCAAATACGGAATAGTTCAATCAACGGGTTGCACGCTTATCCAGCGTCCAAAATTTGTTTGTTACGATTTTTTACGTGGTTACACGATTTTTCGGCTTTTCCAAGAGCTTTACATGCCACTTGGCCACATTGAGGAGGTATAAACACGTTTGATTGTCTCTTAAACGTTTCATCGAGTTAGTCCTCTGCGCCCTTCAAAAATCCCACTCGAAGCAAAAGCACATGGACAACTACACTAAAATCAACGAGCACATCGCTCCAAGTTCCACGATCAGCACCAAACACAAAAGCTACGAATTCAGACTTCACACCCCAAGTTACAAATCAACCGCAAAAATGGAGCAAGCAACATTCTCACAACATTTTGGAAGGTTGAGGATGTTCCAGTGAAGCTGGTTAGCTGGTTAACTACCTCGATTTGCAAGGAAAACGTTGTCCAATATACCAAAAGGAAAGAAGATAACGTTAAAACGATGATATAATTTGTTACGAGTACCACATTTTCTACGCGTAATCCGTCGCCCCTTACCGTTGTCTAAATCGATTAATTCCGATTATTATATTTTTATTTTTTCTCGCTCAATACAGCGACCCGGTGTTTTTGTTTCGATCGTCACATGTCTCACGCGTTGTCCTGCGCGTCCACATCCTGTCTAAAGTGATGCGATAATTTGTTCTTACTTTTGTTCGCTATTGGTTGAACGATTTATCAAGCGTCCCAAATATATACGTAAGTTTCGATTTTTACGTGGTTGCACGATTTATTCCAGCGTCCCGTATTTGTCCAACATTGAGGAGTTAAAAACATTTTGATTGTCTTCTCTGCGCCTTTCACAAATCCCACTCTAAGCAAAAGCACATCGACAACTACACTAAAATCAACGAGCACATCGCTCCAAGTTCCACGATCAGCACCAAACACAAAACCAACGAATTCAGACTTCACCCCCCAAGTTACTATCAACCGCAAAAATAAAGCAAGCAACATTCTCACAACATTAAGGAAGGTTGAGGATGTTCCAGTAAAGCTGGTTAGCTGGTTAACTACCTCATTTTGCGCGGAAAACGTTGTCCAATATACCAAAAGGAAAGAAGATAACGATAAAACGATGATATAATTTGTTACGAGTACCACATTTTTTAAGTGTAATCCGTCGCCCCTTACCTTTGTTTAAATCGATTATTAATGTTTTATTTGTTTCCTCGCTCAATACAGCGACCCCGGTGTTTTTGTTCCGATCGTCACATTTATTCTGGCAGATATATTACTCTGGGCTGAATTCCAGGCTGTCTTACAAGATCGTCATCGAAAGCTTGAGGCGATTGAAGATATTTAAGTTAAACGCTCAAGCCAGAGCACTGCGGACTGGCAATAGCTCGCGGTCGATTTAGACCTTTAAAAATAGTGTGACGGTAACTCTACAATCCTGTAAACTTTGTTTGTAAGACAACTATCCAACCCAAGTAGAGCGCAAAAATATATAAAACAGCAGATTTAGTGTTTAGGCTGTATTGCCAGAACGCATCTTCTTAGGGATTACACCAGCACGCATTACTGCATTACTTACAGAGGAAGCCACAACACTCATGCACCGAAATTGGACTCCACCAGTCCAATTAGAGGTCAATCCTGACCACCACCCCGTATACACCTTTAACCACCAGGAAGATATAAAGCCCACTCCATTATTTCAGAACGCTTGTTTAACTTGCATTTTAAATCTACCCATGCTTAAGGCTTCACTTTTGCGGCTAAGCCCAGAAAGCGTCACCTCAACATAGGTTCTCCCGTCAAGCCCCACATCCAATTTAAAACTTCTGCATGCCACAACTGGACAAGAATCTACAATCCTGTACTTTACCTGTAGAATCTTTAAAGCATATGCAGCCTTTGCAACTAGCAGACCCAAATTTCTTCATTTATTCAGGCGTTGTCTACATCCTGTCTAAAGTGATGCGATAATTTGGTTCTTAAATTACTTTTGTGCGATTTATTGAGCGACCATTATAACTATAAATCAACAAACCTTAGCTTTCGATTAATTTGGGTGTCTGCTTTATCACGCGAATCCAGTTATATTTTTCCAAATACGGAATAGTTCAATCGATCCAACGTGTTGCACGCTATCCAGCGACCCAATATATTATGTTTCGATCTTGGTTGCACGATTTATCCAGTGTCCCGATATATAGTTGTTTTGATCCAATTGGTTAACGATTTATCCAGCGTCCCAGATATATAAGTTTGTTTCGATTTTTTACGTGGTTGCACGATTTATTCAGCGTCCCCGTATTTCTCCAAGTGAACCGAATGTTTTGCCCCGCACGGTTTTCGGCTTTTCCAAGAGCTTTACATGCCACTTGGCCACATTGAGGAGGTAAAAACATGTTTGATTGTCTCTTAAACGTTTCATCGAGTTAGAGCCTAGTCCTCTGCGCCCTTTAAAAATCCAACTCAAAGCAAAAGCACATTGACAACTACCCTAAAATCAACGAGCTCATCGCTCGAAGTTCCACGATCAGCACCAAACAAAAAAGCTACAAATTCAGACTTCACACCCCAACTTACTAATCAACCGCAAAAATGGAGCAAGCAACATTCTCACAACATTTTGGAAGGTTGAGGATGTTCCAGTGAAGCTGATTAGCTGGTTAACTACCTCGATTTCCGCGGGAAACGTTGTCCAAAATACCAAAAGGAAAGAAGATAACAATAAAACGATGATATAATTTGTTACGAGTACCACATTTTTACGCGTAATCCGTCGCCCCTTACCTTTGTCTAAATCGATTATTAATTTTTTATTTGTTTCCTCGCTCAATACAGCGACCCCGGAGTTTTTGTTCCGATCGTCACATTTATTCAGGCAGATATATTACTCTGGGCTGAATTCCAGGCTGTCTTACAAGATCGTCATCGAAAGCTCGAGGCGATTTAAGATATTTAAGTCAAACGTTCAAGCCAGAGCACTGCGGACTAACAATAGCTCGCGGGCGATCCAGACCTTTGAGAATAGTGTGACGGTAACTCCACAATCCTGTAAACATTGTTCGTAAGAAAACTATCCTACCCAAGTAGAGCGGCAAAAATATATAAAAGAGCAGATCTAGTGTTTAAGCTGTACTGACAGAACGGTCAATCCTGACCTCTGACTAACGGAGTTCGCAGATTGACGTACGTTTCAAAACAAGAGGCTGCTGGTCAACAAAATTGACACGTCTAACTGAGATTGCTTGCATATGTTTCTGTGCTTGCCAAGTTGCCAAAAAAACTCTGTCCCTATGGAAACAATCCCTTATGAGTAAACAGATATATAACTCTGGGCTGAATTCGAGCTATCTTACAAAATCGTCATCATATAATTTTTTTGTGTTAAAGCTGTATGCCTTCTTTGGGATTACACCAGCACGCATTACTGAATTACTTACAGATGAAGCCACATAACACTCATGCACCGAAATGGCACTCCACCAGTCCAATCAGAGGTCAATCCTGACCACCACCCCGTATACACTTTTAACCACCAGGAAGATATAAAGTCCACTCCATTAACAAATCAACCGAATGTGCAAACGGTTCTAGATTTAAACACTCAAGGGGTCCTCATGAGTACGGCTTTAATCAAATACTCAGCACACGCAATTATTGACTTGGGTTCGGAGGCAACCTTAACCTTTATTTCAGAACGCTTGTTCAACTTGCTTAAGTTGCATTTTAAATCTACCCACGCTTAAGGCTTCTTTTTTGCGGCTAAGCCCAGTAGGCGTCAACTCAACATAGGTTCTCCCGTCAAGTCCCACATCTAATTTAAAACTTCTGCATATAAAGTGCCACAACTGGACAAGAATCTACAATCCTGTACTTTACCTGTAGAATCTTTAAAGCATATGCAGCCTTGCAACTAGCAGACCCAAATTTCTTCATTATTCAGCGTTGTCTACATCCTGTCTAAAGTATGCGATAATTTGGTTCTTAAATTACTTTTGTGCGATTTATTAGCGACCCTGTATAACTCTAAATCAACAAACCTTTGCTTTCGATTAATTTGGATGTCTACTTTATCACGCGACTCCAGTTATATTTTTCCAAATACGGAATAGTTCAATCAACGGGTTGCACGCTTATCCAGCGTCCCAAATATATAAGTTTGTTTCGATTTTTTACGTGGTTGGCACGGATTTTTGCCGGGCTTTTTCCAAGAGCTTTACATGCACTTGGCCACATTGAGGAGGTAAAAACACGTTTGATTGTCTCTTAAACGTTTCATCGAGTAGAGCTAGAGCTAGTCCTCTGCGCCCTTAAAAATCCCACTCGAAGCAAAAGCACATGGACAACTACACTAAAATCAACGAGCACATCGCTCCAAGTTCCACGATCAGCACCAAACACAAAAGCTACGAATTCAGACTTCACACCCCAAGTTACAAATCAACCGCAAAAATGGAGCAAGCAACATTCTCACAACATTTTGGAAGGTTGAGGATGTTCCAGTGAAGCTGGTTAGCTGGTTAACTACCTCGATTTGCAAGGAAAACGTTGTCCAATATACCAAAAGGAAAGAAGATAACGTTAAAACGATGAATATAATTTGTTACGAGTACCACATTTTCTACGCGTAATCCGTCGCCCCTTACCGTTGTCTAAATCGATTAATTCCGATTATTATATTTTTATTTTTTCTCGCTCAATACAGCGACCCGGTGTTTTTGTTTCGATCGTCACATTGTTTCACGCGTTGTCCTGCGCGTCCACATCCTGTCTAAAGTGATGCGATAATTGGTTCTTACTTTTGTTCGCTATTGGTTGAACGATTTATCAGCGTCCCAAATATATACGTATGTTTCGATTTTTACGTGGTTGCACGATTTATCCAGCGTCCCCGTATTTGTCCAAGTGGACGAATGGTTTCCCCGCACGGTTTTCTGCTTTTCCAAGAGCTTTAAAGCCATGGCCATTTGGAGGTAAAACATTTTGATTGTCTCCTCTGCGCCTTTCACAAATCCCACTCTAAGCAAAAGCACATCGACAACTACACTAAAATCAACGAGCACATCGCTCCAAGTTCCACGATCAGCACCAAACACAAAACCAACGAATTCAGACTTCACCCCCCAAGTGACTATCAACCGCAAAAATGGAACAAGCAACATTCTCACAACATTAAGGAAGGTTGAGGATGTTCCAGTAAAGCTGGTTAGCTGGTTAACTACCTCGTTTTGCGCGGAAAACGTTGTCCAATATACCAAAAGGAAAGAAATAACGATAAAACGATGATATAATTTGTTACGAGTACCACATTTTTTAAGCGTAATCGTCGCCCCTTACCTTTGTCTAAATCGATTATTAATTTTTATTTGTTTCCTCGCTCAATACAGCGACCCCGGTGTTTTTGTTTCGATCGTCACATTTATTCTGGCAGATATATTACTCTGGGCTGAATTCCAGGCTGTCTTACAAGATCGTCATCGAAAGCTTTAGGCGATTGAAGATATTTAAGTTAAACGCTTAAGCCAGAGCACTGCGGACTGGCAATAGCTCGCGGGGCAATTTAGACCTTTAAAAATAGTGTGACGGTAACTCTACAATCCTGTAAACTTTGTTCGTAAGAAAACTATCCAACCCAAGTAGATCGCAAAACTATATAAAACAGAAGATTTAGGGATTACACCAGCACGCATTACTGCATTACTTACAGAGGAAGCCACAACACACTCATGCACCGAAATTGGACTCCACCAGTCCAATTAGAGGTCAATCCTGACCACCACCACCGTATACACCTTTAACAACCAGGAAGAATAAAGCCCACTCCATTATTTCAGAACGCTTGTTTAACTTGCATTTTAAATCTACCCACGCTTAAGGCTTCACTTTTGCGGCTAAGCCCAGAAAGCGTCACCTCAACATAGGTTCTCCCGTCAAGCCCCACATCCAATTTAAAACTTCTGCATATAAAGTGCCACAACTGGACAAGAATCTACAATCCTGTACTTTACCTGTAGAATCTTTAAAGCATATGCAGCCTTTGCAACTAGCAGACCCAAATTTCTTCATTTATTCAGGCGTTGTCTACATCCTGTCTAAAGTGATGCGATAATTTGGTTCTTAAATTACTTTTGTGCGATTTATTGAGCGACCATGTATAACTATAAATCAACAAACCTTAGCTTTCGATTAATTTGGGTGTCTGCTTTATCACGCGAATCCACTTATATTTTTCCAAATACGGAATAGTTCAATCGATCCAACGTGTTGCACGCTTATCCAGCGTCCCGATATATAAGTTGTTTTGATCCAATTGGTTGAACGATTTATCCAGCGTCCCAGATATATAAGTTTGTTTCGATTTTTTACGTGGTTGCACGATTTATTCAGCGTCCCCGTATTTCTCCAAGTGAACCGAATGTTTTGCCCCGCACGGTTTTCGGCTTTTCCAAGAGCTTTACATGCCACTTGGCCACATTGAGGAGGTAAAAACGTTTGATTGTCTCTTAAACGTTTCATCGAGTTAGAGCCTAGTCCTCTGCGCCCTTTAAAATCCAACTCAAAGCAAAAGCACATTGACAACTACCCTAAAATCAACGAGCTCATCGCTCGAAGTTCCACGATCAGCACCAAACAAAAAGCTACAAATTCAGACTTCACACCCCAACTTACTAATCAACCGCAAAAATGGAACAAGCAACATTCTCACAACATTTTGGAAGGTTGAGGATGTTCCAGTGAAGCTGATTAGCTGGTTAACTACCTCGTTTTGCGCGGAAAACGTTGTCCAATATACCAGAAGGAAAGAAGATAACGATAAAACGATGATATAATTTGTTACGAGTACCACATTTTTTACGCGTAATCCGTCGCCCCTTACCTTTGCCTAAATCGATTATTAATTTTTTATTTGTTTCCTCGCTCAATACAGCGACCCCGGCGTTTTTGTTCCGATCGTCACATTTATTCAGGCAGATATATTACTCTGGGCTGAATTCCAGGCTGTCTTACAAGTCGTCATCGAAAGCTCGAGGCGATTGAAGATATTTAAGTCAAACGCTCAAGCCAGAGCACTGCGGACTAACAATAGCTCGCGGGCGATCCAGACCTTTGAGAATAGTGTGACGGTAACTCCACAATCCTGTAAACATTGTTCGTAAGAAAACTATCCTACCCAAGTAGAGCGGCAAAAATATATAAAAGAGCAGATCTAGTGTTTAAGCTGTACTGACAGAACGGTCAATCCTGACCTCTGACTAACGGAGTTCGCAGATTGACGTACGTTTCAAAAACAAGAGGCTGCTGGTCAACAAAAATTGACACGTCTAACTGAGATTGCTTGCATATGTTTCTGTGCTTTGCCAAGTTGCCAAAAATAACTCTGTCCCTATGGAAACAATCCCTTATGAGTAAGACAGATATATAACTCTGGGCTGAATTCGAGGCTATCTTACAAAATCGTCATCATATAATTTTTTTGTGTTAAAGCTGTATTGCCTTCTTTGGGATTACACCAGCACGCATTACTGAATTACTTACAGATGAAGCCACATAATACTCATGCACCGAAATGGCACTCCACCAGTCCAATCAGAGGTCAATCCTGACCACCACCCCCGTATACACTTTTAACCACCAGGAAGATATAAAGTCCACTCCATTAACAAATCAACCGAATGTGCAAACGGTTCTAGATTTAAACACTCAAGGGGTCCTCATGAGTACGGCCTTAATCAAATACTCAGCACACGCAATTATTGACTTGGGTTCGGAGGCAACCTTAACCTTTATTTCAGAACGCTTGTTCAACTTGCTTAAGTTGCATTTTAAATCTACCCACGCTTAAGGCTTCTTTTTTGCGGCTAAGCCCAGTAGGCGTCAACTCAACATAGGTTCTCCCGTCAAGTCCCACATCTAATTTAAAACTTCTGCATTTAAAGTGCCACAACTGGACAAGAATCTACAATCCTGTACTTTACCTGTAGAATCTTTAAGGCATATGCAGCCTTTGCAACTAGCAGACCCAAATTTCTTCAATTATTTAGGCGTTGTCTACATCCTGTCTAAAGTGATGCGATAATTTGGTTCTTAAATTACTTTTGTGCGATTTATTTAGCGACCCTGTATAACTCTAAATCAACAAACCTTGCTTTCGATTAATTTGGATGTCTACTTTATCACGCGACTCCAGTTATATTTTCCAAATACGGAATAGTTCAATCAACGGGTTGCACGCTTATCCAGCGTCCCAAATATATAAGTTTGTTTCGATTTTTTACGTGGTTGCACGATTTATCCAGCGTCCCCGTATTTTTCCAAGTGAACCGAATGTTTTGCCCCGCACGGTTTTTGGCTTTTCCAAGAGCTTTACATGCCACTTGGCACATTGAGGAGGTAAAACACGTTTGATTGTCTCTTAAACGTTTCATCGAGTTAGAGCCTAGAGCTAGTCCTCTGCGCCCTTCAAAAATCCCACTCGAAGCAAAAGCACATGGACAACTACACTAAAATCAACGAGCACATCGCTCCAAGTTCCACGATCAGCACCAAACACAAAGCTACGAATTCAGACTTCACACCCCAAGTTACAAATCAACCGCAAAAATGGAGCAAGCAACATTCTCACAACATTTTGGAAGGTTGAGGATGTTCCAGTGAAGCTGGTTAGCTGGTTAACTACCTCGATTTGCAAGGAAAACGTTGTCCAATATACCAAAAGGAAAGAAGATAACGTTAAAACGATGATATAATTTGTTACGAGTACCACATTTTTACGCGTAATCCGTCGCCCCTTACCTTGTCTAAATCGATTATTAATTTTTTATTTGTTTCCTCGCTCAATACAGCGACCCGGTGTTTTTGTTCCGATCGTCACATTTATTCTGGCAGATATATTACTCTGGGCTGAATTCCAGGCTGTCTTACAAGATCGTCATCGAAAGCTTGAGGCGATTGAAGATATTTAAGTTAAACGCTCAAGCCAGAGCATGCGGACTAATAGCTCGCGGGCGATTTAGACCTTTAAAAATAGTGTGACGGTAACTCTACAATCCTGTAAACTTGTTCGTAAGAAAACTATCCACCCAAGTAGAGCGGCAAAAATATATAAAACAGCAGATTTAGTGTTTAGCTGTATTGCCAAACGCATCTTCTTAGGGATTACACCAGCACGCATTACTGCATTACTTACAGAGGAAGCCACAACACACTCATGCACCGAAATTGGACTCCACCAGTCCAATTAGAGGTCAATCCTGACCACCACCCCCGTATACACCTTTAACCACCAGGAAGATATAAAGCCCACTCCATTATTTCAGAACGCTTGTTTAACTTGTTTAACTTGCATTTTAAATCTACCCATGCTTAAGGCTTCTTTTTTGCGGCTAAGCCCAGTAGGCGTCAACTCAACATAGGTTCTCCCGTCAAGTCCCACATCTGCATATAAACTTCTGCATATAAAGTGCCACAACTGGACAAGAATCTACAATCCTGTACTTTACCTGTAGAATCTTTAAAGCATATGCAGCCTTTGCAACTAGCAGACCCAAATTTCTTCATTTATTCAGGCGTTGTCTACATCCTGTCTAAAGTGATGCGATAATTTGGTTCTTAAATTACTTTTGTGCGATTTATTGAGCGACCATGTATAACTCTAAATCAACAAACCTTAGCTTTCGATTAATTTGGGTGTCTGCTTTATCACGCGACTCCAGTTATATTTTTCCAAATACGGAATAGTTCAATCATCCAACGGTGCACGCTTATCCAGCGACCCAATATATTTGTTTCGATCTTGGTTGCACGTTTTCAGGTCCCAAATATATAAGTTTGTTTACGATTTTTTTTTTACGTGGTTGCACGATTTATCCAGCGTCCCCGTATTTTTCCAAGTGAACCGAATGTTTTGCCCCGCACGGTTTTCGGCTTTTCCAAGAGCTTTACATGCCACTTGGCCACATTGAGGAGGTATAAACACGTTTGATTGTCTCTTAAACGTTTCATCGAGTTAGAGCCTAGAGCTAGTCCTCTGCGCCCTTCAAAAATCCCACTCGAAGCAAAAGCACATGGACAACTACACTAAAATCAACGAGCACATCGCTCCAAGTTCCACGATCAGCACCAAACACAAAAGCTACGAATTCAGACTTCACACCCCAAGTTACAAATCAACCGCAAAAATGGAGCAAGCAACATTCTCACAACATTTTGGAAGGTTGAGGATGTTCCAGTGAAGCTGGTTAGCTGGTTAACTACCTCGATTTGCAAGGAAAACGTTGTCCAATATACCAAAAGGAAAGAAGATAACGTTAAAACGATGATATAATTTGTTACGAGTACCACATTTTCTACGCGTAATCCGTCGCCCCTTACCGTTGTCTAAATCGATTAATTCCGATTATTATATTTTTATTTTTTCTCGCTCAATACAGCGACCCGGTGTTTTTGTTTCGATCGTCACATTGTTTCACGCGTTGTCCTGCGCGTCCACATCCTGTCTAAAGTGATGCGATAATTTGGTTCTTACTTTTGTTCGCTATTGGTTGAACGATTTATCAAGCGTCCCAAATATATACGTAAGTTTCGATTTTCTACGTGGTTGCACGATTTATCCAGCGTCCCCGTATTTGTCCAAGTGGACCGAATGGTTTGCCCCGCACGGTTTTCGGCTTTTCCAAGAGCTTTATAAGCCAATTGGCCACATTTAGGAGTTAAAAACATTTTGATTGTCTTCTCTGCGCCTTTCACAAATCCCACTCTAAGCAAAAGCACATCGACAACTACACTAAAATCAACGAGCACATCGCTCCAAGTTCCACGATCAGCACCAAACACAAAACCAACGAATTCAGACTTCACCCCCCAAGTTACTATCAACCGCAAAAATGGAGCAAGCAACATTCTCACAACATTAAGGAAGGTTGAGGATGTTCCAGTGAAGCTGATTAGCTGGTTAACTACCTCGATTTGCGCGGGAAACGTTGTCCAATATACCAAAAGGAAAGAAGATAACGAGTACCACATTTTTTAAGTGTAATCCGTCGCCCCTTACCTTTGTTTAAATCGATTATTAATGTTTTATTTGTTTCCTCGCAGCGACCCCGGTGTTTTTGTTCCGATCGTCACATTTATTCTGGCAGATATATTACTCTGGGCTAAATTCCAGGCTGTCTTACAAGATCGTCATCGAAAGCTTTAGGCGATTGAAGATATTTAAGTTAAACGCTTAAGCCAGAGCACTGCGGACTGGCAATAGCTCGCGGGCGATTTAGACCTTTAAAAATAGTGTGACGGTAACTCTACAATCCTGTAAACTTTGTTTGTAAGACAACTATCCAACCGAAGTAGAGCGCAAAAATATATAAAACAGCAGATTTAGTGTTTAGGCTGTATTGCCAGAACGCATCTTCTTAGGGATTACACCAGCACGCATTACTGCATTACTTACAGAGGAAGCCACAACACACTCATGCACCGAAATTGGACTCCACCAGTCCAATTAGAGGTCAATCCTGACCACCACCCCCGTATACACCTTTAACCACCAGGAAGATATAAAGCCCACTCCATTATTTCAGAACGCTTGTTTAACTTGCATTTTAAATCTACCCATGCTTAAGGCTTCACTTTTGCGGCTAAGCCCAGAAAGCGTCACCTCAACATAGGTTCTCCCGTCAAGCCCCACATCCAATTTAAAACTTCTGCATATAAAGTGCCACAACTGGACAAGAATCTACAATCCTGTACTTTACCTGTAGAATCTTTAAAGCATATGCAGCCTTTGCAACTAGCAGACCCAAATTTCTTCATTTATTCAGGCGTTGTCTACATCCTGTCTAAAGTGATGCGATAATTTGGTTCTTAAATTACTTTTGTGCGATTTATTGAGCGACCATGTATAACTATAAATCAACAAACCTTAGCTTTCGATTAATTTGGGTGTCTGCTTTATCACGCGAATCCACTTATATTTTTCCAAATACGGAATAGTTCAATCGATCCAACGTGTTGCACGCTTATCCAGCGACCCAATATATTATGTTTCGATCTTGGTTGCACGATTTATCCAGCGTCCCGATATATAAGTTTGTTTCGATTTTTTACGTGGTTGCACGATTTATTCAGCGTCCCCGTATTTCTCCAAGTGAACCGAATGTTTTGCCCCGCACGGTTTTCGGCTTTTCCAAGAGCTTTACATGCCACTTGGCCACATTGAGGAGGTAAAAACATGTTTGATTGTCTGTTAAACGTTTCATCGAGTTAGAGCCTAGTCCTCTGCGCCCTTTAAAAATCCAACTCAAAGCAAAAGCACATTGACAACTACCCTAAAATCAACGAGCTCATCGCTCGAAGTTCCACGATCAGCACCAAACAAAAAAGCTACAAATTCAGACTTCACACCCCAACTTACTAATCAACCGCAAAAATGGAGCAAGCAACATTCTCACAACATTTTGGAAGGTTGAGGATGTTCCAGTGAAGCTGATTAGCTGGTTAACTACCTCGATTTGCGCGGGAAACGTTGTCCAATATACCAAAAGGAAAAAAGATAACGATAAAACGATGATATAATTTGTTACGAGTACCACATTTTTTACGCGTAATCCGTCGCCCCTTACCTTTGTCTAAATCGATTATTAATTTTTTATTTGTTTCCTCGCTCAATACAGCGACCCCGGCGTTTTTGTTCCGATCGTCACATTTATTCAGGCAGATATATTACTCTGGGCTGAATTCCAGGCTGTCTTACAAGATCGTCATCGAAAGCTCGAGGCGATTGAAGATATTTAAGTCAAACGCTCAAGCCAGAGCACTGCGGACTAACAATAGCTCGCGGGCGATCCAGACCTTTGAGAATAGTGTGACGGTAACTCCACAATCCTGTAAACATTGTTCGTAAGAAAACTATCCTACCCAAGTAGAGCGGCAAAAATATATAAAAGAGCAGATCTAGTGTTTAAGCTGTACTGACAGAACGGTCAATCCTGACCTCTGACTAACGGAGTTCGCAGATTGACGTACGTTTCAAAAACAAGAGGCTGCTGGTCAACAAAAATTGACACGTCTAACTGAGATTGCTTGCATATGTTTCTGTGCTTTGCCAAGTTGCCAAAAATAACTCTGTCCCTATGGAAACAATCCCTTATGAGTAAGACAGATATATAACTCTGGGCTGAATTCGAGGCTATCTTACAAAATCGTCATCATATAATTTTTTTGTGTTAAAGCTGTATTGCCTTCTTTGGGATTACACCAGCACGCATTACTGAATTACTTACAGATGAAGCCACATAATACTCATGCACCGAAATGGCACTCCACCAGTCCAATCAGAGGTCAATCCTGACCACCACCCCCGTATACACTTTTAACCACCAGGAAGATATAAAGTCCACTCCATTAACAAATCAACCGAATGTGCAAACGGTTCTAGATTTAAACACTCAAGGGGTCCTCATGAGTACGGCTTTAATCAAATACTCAGCACACGCAATTATTGACTTGGGTTCGGAGGCAACCTTAACCTTTATTTCAGAACGCTTGTTCAACTTGCTTAAGTTGCATTTTAAATCTACCCACGCTTAAGGCTTCTTTTTTGCGGCTAAGCCCAGTAGGCGTCAACTCAACATAGGTTCTCCCGTCAAGTCCCACATCTAATTTAAAACTTCTGCATATAAAGTGCCACAACTGGACAAGAATCTACAATCCTGTACTTTACCTGTAGAATCTTTAAAGCATATGCAGCCTTTGCAACTAGCAGACCCAAATTTCTTCATTTATTTAGGCGTTGTCTACATCCTGTCTAAATGATAATTGTTCTTAAATTACTTTTGTGCGATTTATTTAGCGCCCCTGTATAACTCTAAATCAACAAACCTTTGCTTTCGATTAATTTGGATGTCTACTTTATCCAGCGTCCCAAATATATAAGTTTGTTTCGATTTTTTACGTGGTTGCACGATTTATCCAGCGTCCCCGTATTTTTCCAAGTGAACCGAATGTTTTGCCCCGCACGGTTTTTGGCTTTTCCAAGAGCTTTACATGCCACTCGGCCACATTGAGGAGGTAAAAACACGTTTGATTGTCTCTTAAACGTTTCATCGAGTTAGAGCCTAGAGCTAGTCCTCTGCGTTCTTTAAAAATCCCACTCGAAGCAAAAGCACATGGACAACTACACTAAAATCAACGAGCACATCGCTCCAAGTTCCACGATCAGCACCAAACACAAAAGCTACGAATTCAGACTTCACACCCCAAGTTACAAATCAACCGCAAAAATGGAGCAAGCAACATTCTCACAACATTTTGGAAGGTTGAGGATGTTCCAGTGAAGCTGGTTAGCTGGTTAACTACCTCGATTTGCAAGGAAAACGTTGTCCAATATACCAAAGGAAAGAAGATAACGTTAAAACGATGATATAATTTGTTACGAGTACCACATTTTCTACGCGTAATCCGTCGCCCCTTACCGTTGTCTAAATCGATTAATTCGATTATTATGTTTTTTTTTTTCTCGCTCAATACAGCGACCCGGTGTTTTTGTTTCGATCGTCACATTGTTTCACGCGTTGTCCTGCGCGTCCACATCCTGTCTAAAGTGATGCGATAATTTGGTTCTTACTTTTGTTCGCTATTGGTTGAACGATTTATCAGCGTCCCAATATATACGTATTTTTCGATTTTTTACGTGGTTGCACGATGTATTCAGCGTCCCCGTATTTCTCCAAGTGAACCGAATGTTTTGCCCCGCACGGTTTTTGGCTTTTCCAAGAGCTTTACATGCCACTCGGCCACATTGAGGAGGTAAAAACATGTTTGATTGTCTGTTAAACGTTTCATCGAGTTAGAGCCTAGTCCTCTGCGCCCTTTAAAAATCCAACTCAAAGCAAAAGCACATTGACAACTACCCTAAAATCAACGAGCTCATCGCTCGAAGTTCCACGATCAGCACCAAACAAAAAAGCTACAAATTCAGACTTCAAACCCCAACTTACTAATCAACCGCAAAAGTGGAGCAAGCAACATTCCACAACATTTGGAAGGTTGAGGATGTTCCAGTGAAGCTGATTAGCTGGTTAACTACCTCGATTTGCGCGGAAAACGTTGTCCAATATACCAAAAGGAAAAAGATAGCGATAAAACATGATATAATTTGTTACGAGTACCACATTTTTACGCGTAATCCGTCGCCCTTACCTTTGTCTAAATCGATTATTAATTTTTTGTTTGTTTCCTCGCTCAATACAGCGACCCCGGCGTTTTTGTTCCGATCGTCACATTTATTCAGGCAGATATATTACTCTGGGCTGAATTCCAGGCTGTCTTACAAGATCGTCATCGAAAGCTCGAGGCGATTGAAGATATTTAATCAAACGCTCAAGCCAGAGCACTGCGGACTAACAATAGCTCGCGGGCGATCCAGACCTTTGAGAATAGTGTGACGGTAACTCCACAATCCTGTAAACATTGTTCGTAAGAAAACTATCCTACCCAAGTAGAGCGGCAAAAATATATAAAAGAGCAGATCTAGTGTTTAAGCTGTACTGACAGAACGGTCAATCCTGACCTCTGACTAACGGAGTTCGCAGATTGACGTACGTTTCAAAAACAAGAGGCTGCTGGTCAACAAAAATTGACACGTCTAACTGAGATTGCTTGCATATGTTTCTGTGCTTTGCCAAGTTGCCAAAAATAACTCTGTCCCTATGGAAACAATCCCTTATGAGTAAGACAGATATATAACTCTGGGCTGAATTCGAGGCTATCTTACAAAATCGTCATCATATAATTTTTTGTGTTAAAGCTGTATGCCTTCTTTGGGATTACACCAGCACGCATTACTGAATTACTTACAGATGAAGCCACATAACACTCATGCACCGAAATGGCACTCCACCAGTCCAATCAGAGGTCAATCCTGACCACCACCCCCGTATACACTTTTAACCACCAGGAAGATATAAAGTCCACTCCATTAACAATCAACCGAATGTGCAAACGGTTCTAGATTTAAACACTCAAGGGGTCCTCATGAGTACGGCTTTAATCAAATACTCAGCACACGCAATTATTGACTTGGGTTCGGAGGCAACCTTAACCTTTATTTCAGAACGCTTGTTCAACTTGCTTAAGTTGCATTTTAAATCTACCCACGCTTAAGGCTTCTTTTTTGCGGCTAAGCCCAGTAGGCGTCAACTCAACATAGGTTCTCCCGTCAAGTCCCACATCTAATTTAAAACTTCTGCATATAAAGTGCCACAACTGGACAAGAATCTACAATCCTGTACTTTACCTGTAGAATCTTTAAAGCATATGCAGCCTTTGCAACTAGCAGACCCAAATTTCTTCATTTATTTAGGCGTTGTCTACATCCTGTCTAAAGTGATGCGATAATTTGTTCTTAAATTACTTTTGTGCGATTTATTTAGCGACCCTGTATAACTCTAAATCAACAAACCTTTGCTTTCGATTAATTTGGATGTCTACTTTATCACGCGACTCCAGTTATATTTTTCCAAATACGGAATAGTTCAATCAACGGGTTGCACGCTTATCCAGCGTCCCAAATATATAAGTTTGTTTCGATTTTTTACGTGGTTGCACGATTTATCCAGCGTCCCCGTATTTTTCCAAGTGAACCGAATGTTTTGCCCCGCACGGTTTTTGGCTTTTCCAAGAGCTTTACATGCCACTCGGCCACATTGAGGAGGTAAAAACTTATTGTCTTAAACGTTTCGATTAGCTACTATCCTCTGCGCCTTTCACAAATCCCACTCTAAGCAAAAGCACATCGACAACTACACTAAAATCAACGAGCACATCGCTCCAAGTTCCACGATCAGCACCAAACACAAAACCAACGAATTCAGACTTCACCCCCCAAGTTACTATCAACCGCAAAAATGGAGCAAGCAACATTCTCACAACATTAAGGAAGGTTGAGGATGTTCCAGTGAAGCTGATTAGCTGGTTAACTACCTCGATTTTCGCGGAAAACGTTGTTCAATATACCAAAAGGAAAAAAGATAACGATAAAACGATGATATAATTTGTTACGAGTACCACATTTTTACGCGTAATCCGTCGCCCCTTACCTTTGTCTAAATCGATTATTAATTTTTTATTTGTTTCCTCGCTCAATACAGCGACCCCGGCGTTTTTGTTCCGATCGTCACATTTATTCAGGCAGATATATTACTCTGGGCTGAATTCCAGGCTGTCTTACAAGATCGTCATCGAAAGCTCGAGGCGATTGAAGATATTTAATTCAAACGCTCAAGCCAGAGCACTGGGGACTAACAATAGCTCGCGGGCGATCCAGACCTTTGAGAATAGTGTGACGGTAACTCCACAATCCTGTAAACATTGTTCGTAAGAAAACTATCCTACCCAAGTAAAGCGGCAAAAATATATAAAAGAGCAGATCTAGTGTTTAAGCTGTACTGACAGAACGGTCAATCCTGACCTCTGACTAACGGAGTTCGCAGATTGACGTACGTTTCAAAAACAAGAGGCTGCTGGTCAACAAAAATTGACACGTCTAACTGAGATTGGTTGCATATGTTTCTATGCTTTGCCAAGTTGCCAAAAATAACTCTGTCCCTATGGAAACAATCCCTTATGAGTAAGACAGATATATAACTCTGGGCTGAATTCGAGGCTATCTTACAAAATCGTCATCATATAATTTTTTTGTGTTAAAGCTGTATTACCTTCTTTGGGATTACACCAGCACGCATTACTGAATTACTTACAGATGAAGCCACATAACACTCATGCATCGAAATGGCACTCCACCAGTCCAATCAGAGGTCAATCCTGACCACCACCCCCGTATTCACCTTTAACCACCAGGAAGATATAAAGCCCACTCCATTATTTCAGAACGCTTGTTTAACTTGTTTAACTTGCATTTTAAATCTACCCATGCTTAAGGCTTCACCTTTGCGGCTAAGACCAGAAAGCGTCAACTCAACATATGTTCTCCCGTCAAGCCCCACATCCAATTTAAAACTTCTGCATATATAGTGCCACAACTGGACAAGAATCTACAATCCTGTACTTTACCTGTAGAATCTTTAAAGCATATGCAGCCTTTGCAACTAGCAGATCCAAATTTCTTCATTTATTCAGGCGTTGTCCACATCCTGTCTAAAGTGATGCGATAATTTGGTTCTTAAATTACTTTTGTGCGATTTATTTAGCGACCCTGTATAACTCTAAATCAACAAACCTTAGCTTTCGATTAATTTGGGTATCTGCTTTATCACGCGACTCCAGTTATATTTTTTCAAATACGGAATAGTTCAATCGATCCAACGGGTTGCACGCTTATCCAGCGTCCCAAATATAATATATAAGTTTGTTTCGATTTTTTACGTGGTTGCACGATTTATCCAGCGTCCTCGTATTTCTCCAAGTGAACCGAATGTTTTGCCCCGCACGGTTTTCGGCTTTTCCAAGAGCTTTACATGCCACTTGGCCACATTGAGGAGGTAAAAACATGTTTGATTGTCTGTTAAACGTTTCATCGAGTTAGAGCCTAGTCCTCTGCGCCCTTTAAAAATCCAACTCAAAGCAAAAGCACATTGACAACTACCCTAAAATCAACGAGCTTATCGCTCGAAGTTCCACGATCAGCACCAAACAAAAAAGCTACAAATTCAGACTTCAAACCCCAACTTACTAATCAACCGCAAAAGTGGAGCAAGCAACATTCTCACAACATTTTGGAAGGTTGAGGATGTTCCAGTGAAGCTGATTAGCTGGTTAACTACCTCGATTTGCGCGGGAAACGTTGTCCAATATACCAAAAGGAAAGAAGATAACGAGTACCACATTTTTTAAGTGTAATCCGTCGCCCCTTACCTTTGTTTAAATCGATTATTAATGTTTTATTTGTTTCCTCGCAGCGACCCCGGTGTTTTTGTTCCGATCGTCACATTTATTCTGGCAGATATATTACTCTGGGCTAAATTCCAGGCTGTCTTACAAGATCGTCATCGAAAGCTTTAGGCGATTGAAGATATTTAAGTTAAACGCTTAAGCCAGAGCACTGCGGACTGGCAATAGCTCGCGGGCAATTTAGACCTTTAAAAATAGTGTGACGGTAACTCTACAATCCTGTAAACTTTGTTCGTAAGAAAACTATCCAACCCAAGTAGATCGCAAAACTATATAAAACAGAAGATTTAGGGATTACACCAGCACGCATTACTGCATTACTTACAGAGGAAGCCACAACACACTCATGCACCGAAATTGGACTCCACCAGTCCAATTAGAGGTCAATCCTGACCACCACCACCGTATACACCTTTAACCACCAGGAAGAATAAAGCCCACTCCATTATTTCAGAACGCTTGTTTAACTTGTTTAACTTGCATTTTAAATCTACCCATGCTTAAGGCTTCACTTTGCGGCTAAGCCAGAAAGCGTCACCTCAACATAGGTTCTCCCGTCAAGCCCCACATCCAATTTAAAACTTCTGCATATAAAGTGCCACAACTGGACAAGAATCTACAATCCTGTACTTTACCTTTAGAATCTTTAAAGCATATGCAGCCTTTGCAACTAGCAGACCCAAATTTCTTCATTTATTCAGGGCGTTGTCTACATCCTGTCTAAAGTGAATTGATGAGGTAAAAAAATGTTTGATTGTCTCTTAAACGTTTCATCGAGTTAGAGCCTAGAGCTAGTCCTCTGCGCCCTTCAAAAATCCCACTCGAAGCAAAAGCACATGGACAACTACACTAAAATCAACGAGCACATCGCTCCAAGTTCCACGATCAGCACCAAACACAAAAGCTACGATTTAAGACTTCACACCCCAAGTTACTAATCAACCGCAAAAATGGAGCAAGCAACATTCTCACAACATTTGGAAGGTTTAGGATGTTCCAGTGAAGCTGGTTTACTACCTATTTTTGCAAGGACAACTTTATATACCAAAAGGAACGAAGATAAACGATGACAAAATTTGTTACGAGTACCACATTTTCACGCGTAATCCGTCACCCCTTACCTTTGTGTAATCGATTAATTCCGATTGTTATATTTTTATTTTTTCTCGCTCAATACAGCCCCCCGGTGTTTTTGTTTCGATCGTCACATTTTTTCACGCGTTGTCCTGCGCATCCACATCCTGTCTAAAGTGATGCGATAATTTGGTTCTTACCTTTGTTCGCTATTGGTTGAACGATTTATTAAGCGTCCCAAATATATAAGTATGTTTCGATTTTTTACGTGGTTGCACGATTTATCCAGCGTCCCCGTATTTGTCCAAGTAGACCGAATGGTTTGCCCCGCACGGTTTTCGCCAATTGGCCACATTAAGGAGGTAAAAACATTTTGATTGTCTCCTCTGCGCCTTTCACAAATCCCACTCTAAGCAAAAGCACATCGACAACTACACTAAAATCAACGAGCACATCGCTCCAAGTTCCACGATCAGCACCAAACACAAAACCAACGAATTCAGAATTCACACCCCAAAGTACTATCAACCGCAAAAATGGAGCAAGCAACATTCTCGCAACATTTTGGAAGGTTGAGGATGTTCTAGTAAAGCTGGTAGCTGGTTAACTACCTTGATTTGCGCGGAAAACGTTGTCCATTATACCAGAAGGAAAGAAGATAACGATAAAACGATGATATAATTTGTTACGAGTACCACATTTTTACGCGTAATCCGTCGCCCCTTACCTTACTCTGGGCTGAATTCCAGGCTGTCTTACAAGATCGTCATCGAAAGCTTTAGGCGATTGAAGATATTTAAGTTAAACGCTTAAGCCAGAGCACTGCGGACTGGCAATAGCTCGCGGGCAATTTAGACCTTTAAAATAGTGTGACGGTAACTCTACAATCCTGTAAACTTTGTTCGTAAGAAAACTATCCAACCCAAGTAGATCGCAAAACTATATAAAACAGAAGATTTAGGGATTACACCAGCACGCATTACTGCATTACTTACAGAGGAAGCCACAACACACTCATGCACCGAAATTGGACTCCACCAGTCCAATTAGAGGTCAATCCTGACCACCACCACCGTATACACCTTTAACCACCAGGAAGAATAAAGCCCACTCCATTATTTCAGAACGCTTGTTTAACTTGTTTAACTTGCATTTTAAATCTACCCATGCTTAAGGCTTCACTTTTGCGGCTAAGCCCAGAAAGCGTCACCTCAACATAGGTTCTCCCGTCAAGCCCCACATCCAATTTAAAACTTCTGCATATAAAGTGCCACAACTGGACAAGAATCTACAATCCTGTACTTTACCTGTAGAATCTTTAAAGCATATGCAGCCTTTGCAACTAGCAGACCCAAATTTCTTCATTTATTCAGGCGTTGTCTACATCCTGTCTAAAGTGAATTGATGAGGTAAAAAAATGTTTGATTGTCTCTTAAACGTTTCATCGAGTTAGAGCCTAGAGCTAGTCCTCTGCGCCCTTCAAAAATCCCACTCGAAGCAAAAGCACATGGACAACTACACTAAAATCAACGAGCACATCGCTCCAAGTTCCACGATCAGCACCAAACACAAAAGCTACGATTTAAGACTTCACACCCCAAGTTACTAATCAACCGCAAAAATGGAGCAAGCAACATTCTCACAACATTTTGGAAGGTTTAGGATGTTCCAGTGAAGCTGGTTTACTACCTATTTTTGCAAGGACAACTTTATATACCAAAAGGAACGAAGATAAACGATGACAAAATTTGTTACGAGTACCACATTTTTCACGCGTAATCCGTCACCCCTTACCTTTGTGTAATCGATTAATTCGATTGTTATATTTTTATTTTTTCTCGCTCAATACAGCGACCCCGGTGTTTTTGTTTCGATCGTCACATTTTTCACGCGTTGTCCTGCGCATCCACATCCTGTCTAAAGTGATGCGATAATTTGGTTCTTACCTTTGTTCGCTATTGGTTGAACGATTTATTAAGCGTCCCAAATATATAAGTATGTTTCGATTTTTTACGTGGTTGCACGATTTATCCAGCGTCCCCGTATTTGTCCAAGTAGACCGAATGGTTTGCCCCGCACGGTTTTCGCCAATTGGCCACATTAAGGAGGTAAAAACATTTTGATTGTCTCCTCTGCGCCTTTCACAAATCCCACTCTAAGCAAAAGCACATCGACAACTACACTAAAATCAACGAGCACATCGCTCCAAGTTCCACGATCAGCACCAAACACAAAACCAACGAATTCAGAATTCACACCCCAAAGTACTATCAACCGCAAAAATGGAGCAAGCAACATTCTCGCAACATTTTGGAAGGTTGAGGATGTTCTAGTAAAGCTGGTAAGCTGGTTAACTACCTTGATTTGCGCGGAAAACGTTGTCCATTATACCAGAAGGAAAGAAGATAACGATAAAACGATGATATAATTTGTTACGAGTACCACATTTTTTACGCGTAATCCGTCGCCCCTTACCTTTGTCTAAATCGATATTAATTTTTATTTGTTTCCTCGCTTAATACAGCGACCCCGTTGTTTATGGTCCGATCGTCACATTTATTCTTGCAGATATATTACTCTGGGCTGAATTCCAGGCTGTCTTACAAGATCGTCATCGAAAGCTTGAGGCAATTGAAGATATTTAAGTTAAACGCTCAAGCCAGAGCAATAGCTCGCGGGCGATTTAGACCTTTAAAAATAGTGTGACGGTAACTCTACAATCTTGTAAACTTTGTTCGTAAGAAAACTATCCATCCCAAGTAGAGCGGCAAAAATATATAAAACAGCAGATTTAGTGTTTAAGCTGTATTGCCAGAACGCATCTTCTTAGGGATTACACCAGCACGCATTACTCCATTACTTACAGAGGAAGCCACAACACACTCATGCACCGAAATTGGACTCCACCAGTCCAATCAGAGGTCAATCCTGACCACCACCCCCGTATTCACCTTTAACCACCAGGAAGATATAGAGCCCACTCCATTATTTCAGAACGCTTGTTTAACTTGTTTAACTTGCATTTTAAATCTACCCATGCTTAAGGCTTCACCTTTGCGGCTGAGACCAGAAAGCGTCAACTCAACATATGTTCTCCCGTCAAGCCCCACATCCAATTTAAAACTTCTGCATATATAGTGCCACAACTGGACAAGAATCTACAATCCTGTACTTTACCTGTAGAATCTTTAAAGCATATGCAGCCTTTGCAACTAGCAGATCCAAATTTCTTCATTTATTTAGGCGTTGTCCACATCCTGTCTAAAGTGATGCGATAATTTGGTTCTTAAATTACTTTTGTGCGATTTATTTAGCGACCCTGTATAACTCTAAATCAACAAACCTTAGCTTTCGATTAATTTGGGTATCTGCTTTATCACGCGACTCCAGTTATATTTTTCCAAATACGGAATAGTTCAATCGATACAACGGGTTGCACGCTTATCCAGCGTCCCAAATATATAAGTTTGTTTCAATTTTTTACGTGGTTGCACGATTTATCCAGCGTCCTCGTATTTCTCCAAGTGAACCGAATGTTTTGCCCCGCACGGTTTTCGGCTTTTCCAAGAGCTTTACATGCCACTTGGCCACATTGAGGAGGTAAAAACATGTTTGATTGTCTCTTAAACGTTTCATCGAGTTAGAGCTCAGAGCTAGTCCTCTGCGCCCTTCAAAAATCCCACTCGAAGCAAAAGCACATGGACAACTACACTAAAATCAACGAGCACATCGCTCCAAGTTCCATGATGAGCACCAAACACATAAGCTACAAATTCAGACTTCAAACCCCAACTTACTAATCAACCGCAAAAATGGAGCAAGCAACATTCTCACAACATTTTGGAAGGTTGAGGATGTTCCAGTGAAGCTGATTAGCTGGTTAACTACCTCGATTTGCGCGGAAAACGTTGTCCAATATACCAAAAGGAAAAAAGATAACGATAAAACGATGATATAATTTGTTACGAGTACCACATTTTTTACGCGTAATCCGTCGCCCCTTACCTTTGTCTAAATCGATTATTAATTTTTTGTTTGTTTCCTCGCTCAATACAGCGACCCCGGCGTTTTTGTTCCGATCGTCACATTTATTCAGGCAGATATATTACTCTGGGCTGAATTCCAGGCTGTCTTACAAGATCGTCATCGAAAGCTCGAGGCGATTGAAGATATTTAATTCAAACGCTCAAGCCAGAGCACTGGGGACTAACAATAGCTCGCGGGCGATCCAGACCTTTGAGAATAGTGTGACGGTAACTCCACAATCCTGTAAACATTGTTCGTAAGAAAACTATCCTACCCAAGTAAAGCGGCAAAAATATATAAAAGAGCAGATCTAGTGTTTAAGCTGTACTGACAGAACGGTCAATCCTGACCTCTGACTAACGGAGTTCGCAGATTGACGTACGTTTCAAAAACAAGAGGCTGCTGGTCAACAAAAATTGACACGTCTAACTGAGATTGGTTGCATATGTTTCTATGCTTTGCCAAGTTGCCAAAAATAACTCTGTCCCTATGGAAACAATCCCTTATGAGTAAGACAGATATATAACTCTGGGCTGAATTCGAGGCTATCTTACAAAATCGTCATCATATAATTTTTTTGTGTTAAAGCTGTATTACCTTCTTTGGGATTACACCAGCACGCATTACTGAATTACTTACAGATGAAGCCACATAACACTCATGCATCGAAATGGCACTCCACCAGTCCAATCAGAGGTCAATCCTGACCACCACCCCCGTATACACTTTTAACCACCAGGAAGATATAAAGTCCACTCCATTAACAAATCAACCGAATGTGCAAACGGTTCTAGATTTAAACACTCAAGGGGTCCTCATGAGTACGGCTTTAATCAAATACTCAGCACACGCAATTATTGAGTTGGGTTCGGAGGCAACCTTAACCTTTATTTCAGAACGCTTGTTCAACTTGCTTAAGTTGCATTTTAAATCTACCCACGCTTAAGGCTTCTTTTTTGCGGCTAAGCCCAGTAGGCGTCAACTCAACATAGGTTCTCCCGTCAAGTCCCACATCTAATTTAAAACTTCTGCATATAAAGTGCCACAACTGGACAAGAATCTACAATCCTGTACTTTACCTGTAGAATCTTTAAAGCATATGCAGCCTTTGCAACTAGCAGACCCAAATTTCTTCATTTATTTAGGCGTTGTCTACATCCTGTCTAAAGTGATGCGATAATTTGGTTCTTAAATTACTTTTGTGCGATTTATTTAGCGACCCTGTATAACTCTAAATCAACAAACCTTTGCTTTCGATTAATTTGGATGTCTACTTTATCACGCGACTCCAGTTATATTTTTCCAAATACGGAATAGTTCAATCAACGGGTTGCACGCTTATCCAGCGTCCCAAATATATAAGTTTGTTTCGATTTTTTACGTGGTTGCACGATTTATCCAGCGTCCCCGTATTTTTCCAAGTGAACCGAATGTTTTGCCCCGCACGGTTTTTGGCTTTTCCAAGAGCTTTATAAGCCAATTGGCCACATTAAGGAGGTAAAACATTTTGATTGTCTCCTCTGCGCCTTTCACAAATCCCACTCTAAGCAAAAGCACATCGACAACTACACTAAAATCAACGAGCACATCGCTCCAAGTTCCACGATCAGCACCAAACACAAAACCAACGAATTCAGACTTCACCCCCCAAGTTACTATCAACCGCAAAAATGGAGCAAGCAACATTCTCACAACATTAAGGAAGGTTGATGATGTTCCAGTAAAGCTGGTTAGCTGGTTAACTACCTTGTTTTGCGCGGAAAACGTTGTCCAATATACCAAAAGGAAAGAAGATAACGATAAAACGATGATATAATTTGTTACGAGTACCACATTTTTTAAGCGTAATCCGTCGCCCCTTACCTTTGTCTAAATCGATTATTAATGTTTTATTTGTTTCCTCGCTCAATACAGCGACCCCGGTGTTTTTGTTCCGATCGTCACATTTATTCCTGCAGATATATTACTCTGGGCTGAATTCCAGGCTGTCTTACAAGATCGTCATCGAAAGCTTGAGGCAATTGAAGATATTTAAGTTAAACGCTTAAGCCAGAGCACTGCGGACTGGCAATAGCTCGCGGGCAATTTAGACCTTTAAAAATAGTGTGACGGTAACTCTACAATCCTGTAAACTTTGTTCGTAAGAAAACTATCCAACCCAAGTAGATCGCAAAACTATATAAAACAGAAGATTTAGGGATTACACCAGCACGCATTACTGCATTACTTACAGAGGAAGCCACAACACACTCATGCACCGAAATTGGACTCCACCAGTCCAATTAGAGGTCAATCCTGACCACCACCACCGTATACACCTTTAACCACCAGGAAGAATAAAGCCCACTCCATTATTTCAGAACGCTTGTTTAACTTGTTTAACTTGCATTTTAAATCTACCCATGCTTAAGGCTTCACTTTTGGGGCTAAGCCCAGAAAGCGTCACCTCAACATAGGTTCTCCCGTCAAGCCCCACATCCAATTTAAAACTTCTGCATATAAAGTGCCACAACTGGACAAGAATCTACAATCCTGTACTTTACCTGTAGAATCTTTAAAGCATATGCAGCCTTTGCAACTAGCAGACCCAAATTTCTTCATTTATTTAGGCGTTGTCTACATCCTGTCTAAAGTGAATTGAGGAGGTAAAAAAATGTTTGATTGTCTCTTAAACGTTTCATCGAGTTAGAGCCTAGAGCTAGTCCTCTGCGCCCTTCAAAAATCCCAACTACACTAAAATCAACGAGCACATCGCTCCAAGTTCCACGATCAGCACCAAACACAAAAGCTACGATTTAAGACTTCACACCCCAAGTTACTAATCAACCGCAAAAATGGAGCAAGCAACATTCTCACAACATTTTGGAAGGTTTAGGATGTTCCAGTGAAGCTGGTTTACTACCTATTTTTGCAAGGACAACTTTATATACCAAAAGGAACGAAGATAAACGATGACAAAATTTGTTACGAGTACCACATTTTTCACGCGTAATCCGTCACCCCTTACCTTTGTGTAAATCGATTAATTCCGATTGTTATATTTTTATTTTTTTTCGCTCAATACAGCGACCCCGGTGTTTTTGTTTCGATCGTCACATTTTTTCACGCGTTGTCCTGCGCATCCACATCCTGTCTAAAGTGATGCGATAATTTGGTTCTTACCTTTGTTCGCTATTGGTTGAACGATTTATTAAGCGTCCCAAATATATAAGTATGTTTCGATTTTTTACGTGGTTGCACGATTTATCCAGCGTCCCCGTATTTGTCCAAGTAGACCGAATGGTTTGCCCCGCACGGTTTTCGCCAATTGGCCACATTAAGGAGGTAAAAACATTTTGATTGTCTCCTCTGCGCATTTCACAAATCCCACTCTAAGCAAAAGCACATCGACAACTACACTAAAATCAACGAGCACATCGCTCCAAGTTCCACGATCAGCACCAAACACAAAACCAACGAATTCAGACTTCACACCCCAAAGTACTATCAACCGCAAAAATGGAGCAAGCAACATTTTGGAAGGTTGAGGATGTTCTAGTAAAGCTGGTAAGCTGGTTAACTACCTTGATTTGCGCGGAAAACGTTGTCCATTATACTAGAAGGAAAGAAGATAACGATAAAACGATGATATAATTTGTTACGAGTACCACATTTTTTAAGCGTAATCCGTCGCCCCTTACCTTTGTCTAAATCGATTATTATTTTTTTATTTGTTTCCTCGCTTAATACAGCGACCCCGTTGTTTATGTTCCGATCGTCACATTTATTCTTGCAGATATATTACTCTGGGCTGAATTCCAGGCTGTCTTACAAGATCGTCATCGAAAGCTTGAGGCAATTGAAGATATTTAAGTTAAACGCTCAAGCCAGAGCAATAGCTCGCGGGCGATTTAGACCTTTAAAAATAGTGTGACGGTAACTCTACAATCTTGTAAACTTTGTTCGTAAGAAAACTATCCATCCCAAGTAGAGCGGCAAAAATATATAAAACAGCTGATTTAGTGTTTAAGCTGTATTGCCAGAACGCATCTTCTTAGGGATTACACCAGCACGCATTACTCCATTACTTACAGAGGAAGCCACAACACACTCATGCACCGAAATTGGACTCCACCAGTCCAATCAGAGGTCAATCCTGACCACCACCCCCGTATTCACCTTTAACCACCAGGAAGATATAAAGCCCACTCCATTATTTCAGAACGCTTGTTTAACTTGTTTAACTTGCATTTTAAATCTACCCATGCTTAAGGCTTCACCTTTGCGGCTAAGACCAGAAAGCGTCAACTCAACATATGTTCTCCCGTCAAGCCCCACATCCAATTTAAAACTTCTGCATATATAGTGCCACAACTGGACAAGAATCTACAATCCTGTACTTTACCTGTAGAATCTTTAAAGCATATGCAGCCTTTGCAACTAGCAGACCCAAATTTCTTCATTTATTCAGGCGTTGTTCACATCCTGTCTAAAGTGATGCGATAATTTGGTTCTTTAATTATTTTTGTGCGATTTATTTAGCGACCCTGTATAACTCTAAATCAACAAACCTTAGCTTTCGATTAATTTGGGTATCTGCTTTATCACGCGACTCCAGTTATATTTTTCCAAATACGGAATAGTTCAATCGATCCAACGGGTTGCACGCTTATCCAGCGTCCCAAATATAATATATAAGTTTGTTTCGATTTTTTACGTGGTTGCACGATTTATCCAGCGTCCTCGTATTTCTCCAAGTGAACCGAATGTTTTGCCCCTCACGGTTTTCGGCTTTTCCAAGAGCTTTACATGCCACTTGGCCACATTGAGGAGGTAAAAACATGTTTGATTGTCTCTTAAACGTTTCATCGAGTTAGAGCCTAGAGCTAGTCCTCTGCGCCCTTCAAAAATCCCACTCGAAGCAAAAGCACATGGACAACTACACTAAAATCAACGAGCACATCGCTCCAAGTTCCACGATCAGCACCAAACACAAAAGCTACGAATTCAGACTTCACACCCCAAGTTACTAATCAACCGCAAAAATGGAGCAAGCAACATTCTCACAACATTTTGGAAGGTTGAGGATGTTCCAGTGAAGCTGGTTTACTACCTATATTTGCAAGGACAACTTTATATACCAAAAGGAACGAAGATAAACGATGACAAAATTTGCTACGAGTACCACATTTTTCACGCGTAATCCGTCACCCCTTACCTTTGTGTAAATCGATTAATTCCGATTGTTATATTTTTATTTTTTCTCGCTCAATACAGCGACCCCGGTGTTTTTGTTTCGATCGTCACATTTTTTCACGCGTTGTCCTGCGCATCCACATCCTGTCTAAAGTGATGCGATAATTTGGTTCTTACCTTTGTTCGCTATTGGTTGAACGATTTATTAAGCGTCCCAAATATATAAGTATGTTTCGATTTTTACGTGGTTGCACGATTTATCCAGCGTCCCCGTATTTGTCCAAGTAGACCGAATGGTTTGCCCCGCACGGTTTTCGCCAATTGGCCACATTGAGGAGGTAAAAACATTTTGATTGTCTCCTCTGCGCCTTTCACAAATCCCACTCTAAGCAAAAGCACATCGACCAACTACACTAAAATCAACGAGCACATCGCTCCAAGTTCCACGATCAGCACCAAACACAAAACCAACGAATTCAGACTTCACACCCCAAAGTACTATCAACCGCAAAAATGGAACAAGCAACATTCTCGCAACATTTTGGAAGGTTGAGGATGTTCTAGTAAAGCTGGTAAGCTGGTTAACTACCTTGATTTGCGCGGAAAACGTTGTCCATTATATACCAGAAGGAAAGAAGATAACGATAAAACGATGATATAATTTGTTTCGAGTACCACATTTTTTACGCGTAATCCGTCGCCCCTTACCTTTGTCTAAATCGATTATTAATTTTTTATTTGTTTCCTCGCTTAATACAGCGACCCCGGTGTTTTTGTTCCGATCGTCACATTTATTCTTGCAGATATATTACTCTGGGCTGAATTCCAGGCTGTCTTACAAGATCGTCATCGAAAGCTTGAGGCAATTGAAGCTATTTAAGTTAAACGCTCAAGCCAGAGCAATAGCTCGCGGGCGATTTAGACCTTTAAAAATAGTGTGACGGTAACTCTACAATCCTGTAAACTTTGTTCGTAAGAAAACTATCCATCCCAAGTAGAGCGGCAAAAATATATAAAACAGCAGATTTAGTGTTTAAGCTGTATTGCCAGAACGCATCTTCTTAGGGATTACACCAGCACGCATTACTGCATTACTTACAGAGGAAGCCACAACACACTCATGCACCGAAATTGGACTCCACCAGTCCAATCAGAGGTCAATCCTGACCACCACCCCCGTATACACCTTTAACCACCAGGAAGATATAAAGCCCACTCCATTATTTCAAAACGCTTGTTTAACTTGTTTAACTTGCATTTTAAATCTACCCATGCTTAAGGCTTCACCTTTGCGGCTAAGACCAGAAAGCGTCAACTCAACATATGTTCTCCCGTCAAGCCCCACATCCAATTTAAAACTTCTGCATATATAGTGCCACAACTGGACAATAATCTACAATCCTGTACTTTACCTGTAGAATCTTTAAAGCATATGCAGCCTTTGCAACTAGCAGACCCAAATTTCTTTATTTATTCAGGCGTTGTCCACATCCTGTCTAAAGTGATGCGATAATTTGGTTCTTAAATTACTTTTGTGCGATTTATTTAGCGACCCTGTATAACTCTAAATCAACAAACCTTTGCTTTCGATTAATTTGGGTATCTGCTTTATCACGCGACTCCAGTTATATTTTTTCAAATACGGAATAGTTCAATCGATCCAACGGGTTGCACGCTTATCCAGCGTCCCAAATATATAAGTTTGTTTCGATTTTTTACGTGGTTGCACGATTTATCCAGCGTCCCCGTATTTCTCCAATTGAACCGAATGTTTTGCCCCGCACGGTTTTCGGCTTTTCCAAGAGCTTTACATGCCACTTGGCCACATTGAGGAGGTAAAAACATGTTTGATTGTCTCTTAAACGTTTCATCGAGTTAGAGCTCAGAGCTAGTCCTCTGCGCCCTTCAAAAATCCCACTCGAAGCAAAAGCACATGGACAACTACACTAAAATCAACGAGCACATCGCTCCAAGTTCCATGATGAGCACCAAACACATAAGCTACGAATTCAGACTTCACACCCCAAGTTACTAATCAACCGCAAAAATGGAGCAAGCCACATTTTCACAACATTTTGGAAGGTTGAGGATGTTCCAGTAAAGCTGGTTAGCTGGTTAACTACCTCGATTTGCGCGGAAAACGTTGTCCAAAATACCAAAAGGAAAGAAGATAACAATAAAACGATGATATAATTTGCTACGAGTACCACATTTTTTACGCGTAATCCGTCGCCCCTTACCATGTCTAAATCGATTATTAATTTTTTATTTGTTTCCTCGCTCAATACAGCGACCCCGTTGTTTTTGTTCCGATCGTCACATTTATTCTTGCAGATATATTACTCTGGGCTGAATTCCAGGCTGTCTTACAAGATCGTCATCGAAAGCTTGAGGCAATTGAAGATATTTAAGTTAAACGCTCAAGCCAGAGCAAAAGCTCGCGGGCGATTTAGACCTTTAAAAATAGTGTGACGGTAACTCTACAATCCTAAAGTTACTAATCAACCGCAAAAATGGAGCAAGCAACATTCTCACAACATTTTGGAAGGTTGAGGATGTTCCAGTGAAGCTGGTTAGCTACCTATATTTGCAAGGACAACTTTATATACCAAAAGGAACGAAGATAAACGATGACAAAATTTGTTACGAGTACCACATTTTTCACGTGTAATCCGTCACCCCTTACCTTTGTCTAAATCGATTAATTCCGATTGTTATATTTTTATTTTTTCTCGCTCAATACAGCGACCCCGGTGTTTTTGTTTCGATCGTCACATTTTTTCACGCGTTGTCCTGCGCATCCACATCCTGTCTAAAGTGATGCGATAATTTGGTTCTTACCTTTGTTCGCTATTGGTTGAACGATTTATTAAGCGTCCCAAATATATAAGTATGTTTCGATTTTTTACGTGGTTGCACGATTTATCCAGCGTCCCCGTATTTGTCCAAGTGGACCGAATGGTTTGCCCCGCACGGTTTTCGGCTTTTTCAAGAGCTTTATAAGCCAATTGGCCACATTAAGGAGGTAAAAACATTTTGATTGTCTCCTCTGCGCCTTTCACAAATCCCACTCTAAGCAAAAGCACATCGACAACTACACCAAAATCAACGAGCACATCGCTCCAAGTTCCACGATCAGCACCAAACACAAAACCAACGAATTCATACTTCACACCCCAAAGTACTATCAACCGCAAAAATGGAGCAAGCAACATTCTCGCAACATTTTGGAAGGTTGAGGATGTTCTAGTAAAGCTGGTAAGCTGGTTAACTACCTCGATTTGCGCGAAAAACGTTGTCCAATATACCAGAAGGAAAGAAGATAACGATAAAACGATGATATAATTTGTTACGAGTACCACATTTATTACGCGTAATCCGTCGCCCCTTACCTTTGTCTAAATCGATTATTAATTTTTTATTTGTTTCCTCGCTCAATACAGCGACCCCGGTGTTTTTATTCCGATCGTCACATTTATTTTTGCAGATTTATTACTCTGTGCTGAATTCCAGGCTGTCTTGCAAGATCGTCATCGAAAGCTTGAGGCAATTGAAGATATTTAAGTTAAACGCTCAAGCCAGAGCAATAGCTTGCGGGCGATTTAGACCTTTAAAAATAGTGTGACGGTAACTCTACAATCCTGTAAACTTTGTACGTAAGAAAACTATCCATCCCAAGTAGAGCGGCAAAAATATATAATACAGCAGATTTAGTGTTTAAGCTGTATTGCCAGAACGCATCTTCTTAGGGATTACACCAGCACGCATTACTGCATTACTTACAGAGGAAGCCACAACACACTCATGCACCGAAATTGGACTCCACCAGTCCAATCAGAGGTCAATCCTGACCACCACCCCCGTATACACCTTTAACCACCAGGAAGATATAAAGCCCACTCCATAATTGCAGAACGCTTGTTTAACTTGTTTAACTTGCATTTTAAATCTACCCATGCTTAAGGCTTCACCTTTGCGGCTAAGACCAGAAAGCGTCAACTCAACATATGTTCTCCCGTCAAGCCCCACATCCAATTTAAAACTTCTGCTATATAGTGCCACAACTGGACAAGAATCTACAATCCTGTACTTTACCTGTAGAATCTTTAAAGCATATGAAGCCTTTGCAACTAGCAGACCCAAATTTCTTCATTTATTCAGGCGTTGTCTACATCCTGTCTAAAGTGATGCGATAATTTGGTTCTTACTTTTACTTTTACTTTTGTGCGATTTATTTAGCGACTCTAAATCAACAAACCTTTGCATTCGATTAATTTGGATGTCTACTTTATCACGCGACTCCAGTTATATTTTTCCAAATACGGAATAGTTCAATCGATCCAACGGGTTGCACGCTTATCCAGCGTCCCAAATATAATATATAAGTTTGTTTCGATTTTTTACGTGGTTGCACGATTTATCCAGCGTCCTCGTATTTCTCCAAGTGAACCGAATGTTTTGCCCCGCACGGTTTTCGGCTTTTCCAAGAGCTTTACACTTGGCCACATTGAGGAGGTAAAAACATGTTTGATTGTCTCTTAAACGTTTCATCGAGTTAGAGCTCAGAGCCAGTCCTCTGCGCCCTTCAAAAATCCCACTCGAAGCAAAAGCACATGGACAACTACACTAAAATCAACGAGCACATCGCTCCAAGTTCCATGATCAGCACCAAACACATAAGCTACGAATTCAGACTTCACACCCCAAGTTACTAATCAACCGCAAAAATGGAGCAAGCCACATTTTCACAACATTTTGGAAGGTTGGGGATGTTCCAGTAAAGCTGGTTAGCTGGTTAAATACCTCGATTTGCGCGGAAAACGTTGTCCAAAATACCAAAAGGAAAGAAGATAACGATAAAACGATGATATAATTTGTTACGAGTACCACTTTTTTTACGCGTAATCCGTCGCCCCTTACCTTTGTCTAAATCGATTATTATTATACCCGTTACTCGTAGAGTAAAAGGGTATACTAGATTCGTTGAAAAGTATGTAACAGGCAGAAGGAAGCGTTTCCGACCATATAAAGTATATATATTCTTGATCAGGATCAGTAGCCGAGTCGATCTGGCCATGTCCGTCTGTCCGTCCGTCTGTCTGTCCGTCTGTCCGTCTGTCCGTCTGTCCGTCTGTCCGTATGAACGTCGAGATCTCAGGAACTACAAAAGCTAGAAAGTTGAGATTAAGTATACAGACTCCAGGGACATAGACGCAGCGCAAGTTTGTCGATTCATGTTGCCACGCCCACTCTAACGCCCACAAACCGCCCAAATCTGCCACGCCCACACTTTTGAAAAATGTTTTGATATTTTTTCATTTTTGTATTGGTCTTGTAAATTTCTATCGATTTGCCAAAAAACTTTTTGCCACGCCCACTCTAACGCCCTCAAACCGCCCAAAGCTGCTACGCCCACACTTTTGAAAAATGTTTTGATATTTTTTCATTTTTGTATTAGTCTTGTAAATTTCTATCTATTTGCCAAAAAACTTTTTGCCACGCCCACTCTTACGCCCACAAACCGCCAAAAACTGTCAGTGTTAAAGACTCTCCTTTGCACTTCCACTAGCTGAGTAACGGGTATCAGATAGTCGGGGAACTCGACTATAGCGTTCTCTCTTGTTTTTTTATTTGTTTCCTCGCTCAATACAGCGACCACGGTGTTTTTGTTTCGATCGTCACATTTATTCAGGCAGATATATTACTCTGGGCTGAATTCTAGGCTGTCTTACAAGATCGTCATCGAAAGCTTGAGGCGATTGAAGATATTTAAGTTAAACGCTCAAGCCAGAGCACTGCGGACTGGCAATAGCTCGCCGGCGATTTAGACCTTTAAAAATAGTGTGACGGTAACTCTACAATCCTGTAAACTTTGTTCGTAAGAAAACTATCCAACCCAAGTAGAGCGGCAAAAATATATAATACAGCAGATTTAGTGTTTAAGCTGTATTGCCAGAACGCATCTTCTTAGGGATTACACCAGCACGCATTACTGCATTTCTTACAGAGGAAGCCACAACACACTCATGCACCGAAATTGGACTCCACCAGTCTAATCAGAGGTCAATCCTGACCACCAACCCCGTATACACCTTTAACCACCAGGAAGATATAAAGCCCACTCCATTAACAAATCAACCGAATGTGCAAACGTTTCTATATTTAAACACTCAAGGGGTCCTCATCAGCACGACTTTAATTAAATACTCAGGACACGCACTTATTGACTCGGGTTCGGAGGCAACCTTAACCTTTATTTCAGAACGCTTGTTTAACTTGCTTAAGTTGCATTTTAAATCTACCCACGCTTAAGGCTTCTTTTTTGCGGCTAAGCCCAGTAGGCGTCAACTCAACATAGGTTCTCCCGTCAAGTCCCACATCTAATTTAAAACTTCTGTATATAAAGTGCCACAACTGGACAAGAATCTACAATCCTGTACTTTACCTGTAGAATCTTTAAAGCATATGCAGCCTTTGCAACTAGCAGACCCAAATTTCTTCATTTATTTAGGCGTTGTCTACATCCTGTCTAAAGTGATGCGATAATTTGGTTCTTACTTTTACTTTTACTTTTGTGCGATTTATTTCGCGACCCTGTATAACTCTAAATCAACAAACCTTTGCTTTCGATTAATTTGGATGTCTACTTTATCACGCGACTCCAGTTATATTTTTCCAAATACGGAATAGTTCAATCAACGGGTTGCACGCTTATCCAGCGTCCCAAATATATAAGTTTGTTTCGATTTTTTACGTGGTTGCACGATTTATCCAGCGTCCCCGTATTTCTCCAATTGAACCGAATGTTTTGCCCCGCACGGTTTTCGGCTTTTCCAAGAGCTTTACATGCCACTTGGCCACATTGAGGAGGTAAAAACATGTTTGATTGTCTCTTAAACGTTTCATCGAGTTAGAGCTCAGAGCTAGTCCTCTGCGCCCTTCAAAAATCCCACTCGAAGCAAAAGCACATGGACAACTACACTAAAATCAACGAGCACATCGCTCCAAGTTCCATGATGAGCACCAAACACATAAGCTACGAATTCAGACTTCACACCCCAAGTTACTAATCAACCGCAAAAATGGAGCAAGCAACATTCTCGCAACATTTTGGAAGGTTGAGGATGTTCTAGTAAAGCTGGTAAGCTGGTTAACTACCTCGATTTGCGCGAAAAACGTTGTCCAATATACCAAAAGGAAAGAAGATAACGATAAAACGATGATATAATTTGTTAGGAGTACCACATTTATTACGCGTAATCCGTCGCCCCTTACCTTTGTCTAAATCGATTATTAATTTTTTATTTGTTTCCTCGCTCAATACAGCGACCCCGGTGTTTTTATTCCGATCGTCACATTTATTTTTGCAGATTTATTACTCTGTGCTGAATTCCAGGCTGTCTTGCAAGATCGTCATCGAAAGCTTGAGGCAATTGAAGATATTTAAGTTAAACGCTCAAGCCAGAGCAATAGCTCGCGGGCGATTTAGACCTTTAAAAATAGTGTGACGGTAACTCTACAATCCTGTAAACTTTGTACGTAAGAAAACTATCCATCCCAAGTAGAGCGGCAAAAATATATAATACAGCAGATTTAGTGTTTAAGCTGTATTGCCAGAACGCATCTTCTTAGGGATTACACCAGCACGCATTACTGCATTACTTACAGAGGAAGCCACAACACACTCATGCACCGAAATTGGACTCCACCAGTCCAATCAGAGGTCAATCCTGACCACCACCCCCGTATACACCTTTAACCACCAGGAAGATATAAATCCCACTCCATTATTGCAGAACGCTTGTTTAACTTGTTTAACTTGCATTTTAAATCTACCCATGCTTAAGGCTTCACCTTTGCGGCTAAGACCAGAAAGCGTCAACTCAACATATGTTCTCCCGTCAAGCCCCACATCCAATTTAAAACTTCTGCTATATAGTGCCACAACTGGACAAGAATCTACAATCCTGTACTTTACCTGTAGAATCTTTAAAGCATATGAAGCCTTTGCAACTAGCAGACCCAAATTTCTTCATTTATTCAGGCGTTGTCTACATCCTGTCTAAAGTGATGCGATAATTTGGTTCTTACTTTTACTTTTACTTTTGTGCGATTTATTTAGCGACCCTGTATAACTCTAAATCAACAAACCTTTGCTTTCGATTAATTTGGATGTCTACTTTATCACGCGACTCCAGTTATATTTTTCCAAATACGGAATAGTTCAATCGATCCAACGGGTTGCACGCTTATCCAGCGTCCCAAATATAATATATAAGTTTGTTTCGATTTTTTACGTGGTTGCACGATTTATCCAGCGTCCTCGTATTTCTCCAAGTGAACCGAATGTTTTGCCCCGCACGGTTTTCGGCTTTTCCAAGAGCTTTACACTTGGCCAGGAGGTAAAAACATGTTTGATTGTCTCTTAAACGTTTCATCGAGTTAGAGCTCAGAGCCAGTCCTCTGCGCCCTTCAAAAATCCCACTCGAAGCAAAAGCACATGGACAACTACACTAAAATCAACGAGCACATCGCTCCAAGTTCCATGATCAGCACCAAACACATAAGCTACGAATTCAGACTTCACACCCCAAGTTACTAATCAACCGCAAAAATGGAGCAAGCCACATTTTCACAACATTTTGGAAGGTTGGGGATGTTCCAGTAAAGCTGGTTAGCTGGTTAAATACCTCGATTTGCGCGGAAAACGTTGTCCAAAATACCAAAAGGAAAGAAGATAACGATAAAACGATGATATAATTTGTTAGGAGTACCACATTTATTACGCGTAATCCGTCGCCCCTTACCTTTGTCTAAATCGATTATTATTTTTTTATTTGTTTCCTCGCTCAATACAGCGACCACGGTGTTTTTGTTCCGATCGTCACATTTATTCAGGCAGATATATTACTCTGGGCTGAATTCTAGGCTGTCTTACAAGATCGTCATCGAAAGCTTGAGGCGATTGAAGATATTTAAGTTAAACGCTCAAGCCAGAGCACTGCGGACTGGCAATAGCTCGCGGGCGATTTAGACCTTTAAAAATAGTGTGACGGTAACTCTACAATCCTGTAAACTTTGTTCGTAAGAAAACTATCCAACCCAAGTAGAGCGGCAAAAATATATAATACAGCAGATTTAGTGTTTATGCTGTATTGCCAGAACGCATCTTCTTAGGGATTACACCAGCACGCATTACTGCATTACTTACAGAGGAAGCCACAACACACTCATGCACCGAAATTGGACTCCACCAGTCTAATCAGAGGTCAATCCTGACCACCAACCCCGTATACACCTTTAACCACCAGGAAGATATAAAGCCCACTCCATTAACAAATCAACCGAATGTGCAAACGTTTCTATATTTAAACACTCAAGGGCGGTCCTCATCAGCACGACTTTAATTAAATACTCAGGACACGCACTTATTGACTCGGGTTCGGAGGCAACCTTAACCTTTATTTCAGAACGCTTGTTTAACTTGCTTAAGTTGCATTTTAAATCTACCCACGCTTAAGGCTTCTTTTTTGCGGCTAAGCCCAGTAGGCGTCAACTCAACATAGGTTCTCCCGTCAAGTCCCACATCTAATTTAAAACTTCTGCATATAAAGTGCCACAACTGGACAAGAATCTACAATCCTGTACTTTACCTGTAGAATCTTTAAAGCATATGCAGCCTTTGCAACTAGCAGACCCAAATTTCTTCATTTATGTAGGCGTTGTCTACATCCTGTCTAAAGTGATGCGATAATTTGGTTCTTACTTTTACTTTTACTTTTGTGCGATTTATTTAGCGACCCTGTATAACTCTAAATCAACAAACCTTTGCTTTCGATTAATTTGGATGTCTACTTTATCACGCGACTCCAGTTATATTTTTCCAAATACGGAATAGTTCAATCAACGGGTTGCACGCTTATCCAGCGTCCCAAATATATAAGTTTGTTTCGATTTTTACGTGGTTGCACGATTTATCCAGCGTCCCCGTATTTTTCCAAGTGAACCGAATGTTTTGCCCCGCACGGTTTTTGGCTTTTCCAAGAGCTTTACATGCCACTCGGCCACATTGAGGAGGTAAAAACACGTTTGATTGTCTCTTAAACGTTTCATCGAGTTAGAGCCTAGAGCTAGTCCTCTGCGCCCTTTAAAAATCCCACTCGAAGCAAAAGCACATGGACAACTACACTAAAATCAACGAGCACATCGCTCCAAGTTCCACGATCCGCACCAAACACAAAAGCTACGAATTCAGACTTCACACCCCAAGTTACAAATCAACCGCAAAAATGGAGCAAGCAACATTCTCACAACATTTTGGAAGGTTGAGGATGTTCCAGTGAAGCTGGTTAGCTGGTTAACTACCTCGATTTGCAAGGAAAACGTTGTCCAATATACCAAAAGGAAAGAAGATAACGTTAAAACGATGATATAATTTGTTACGAGTACCACATTTTCTACGCGTAATCCGTCGCCCCTTACCGTTGTCTAAATCGATTAATTCCGATTATTATATTTTTATTTTTTCTCGCTCAATACAGCGACCCGGTGTTTTTGTTTCGATCGTCACATTGTTTCACGCGTTGTCCTGCGCGTCCACATCCTGTCTAAAGTGATGCGATAATTTGGTTCTTACTTTTGTTCGCTATTGGTTGAACGATTTATCAAGCGTCCCAAATATATACGTAAGTTTCGATTTTTTACGTGGTTGCACGATTTATCCAGCGTCGCCGTATTTGTCCAAGTGGACCGAATGGTGTCTAAAGATGTGTTTAGACATGATAAGTAGACAAACTATAAATATGTTCTATTTATGGGCTGCAATAAACATGGCATGGGACAACATAAGTGGCAACTACAGATAAGTACGATTGCAGGGGTCTATTGCCGAAGTGTTAAGAGGTATGATCACGCGGGAGGTGATTAGCGCGGTCATAGGTCACAAATATAGATTTAAGATAAACCTCAGCTGCATTGACCAACGCAGACTGCAGCGTCTTACAAGCGCTGCATTATATAATTAGATGATAAGAACCTATGTAAGAATGAATAAAAGGCGATGCCCTCGCAGTAGCGAGTCAGTTAGATTCAAACACCCGAATTGAACTCATTAAGTGTACGCATTAGTTTATAGTGTGTACATTTTGGTCCTTCGAGAAATTCTGTTGTTTTCCCCCACCAGTGGTAAGAAACACAGAAGAAAAAACCAGCGCCTTAAAGTAAAAAGAGCAAGGTTATTCGAGTGATTCTGTTGTTTCCCCCACCAGTGGTAAGAAACACAGAATAAAAGACCACGCCTTAAATTACTAGGACTATAAGGTGAAACATTGTGTTCTTGCTTTTCTTTGGCTGATCAATCAGCTGTGAGTCGAGGCACAGCTAGGTCAACTGGGCGACCAATCAAAAAATCCTCCAACGGATCACGCCAAAGAATACAAGCAGAAAGTACAAGTCACAGTGATTGTTTTCCCAACATGTTGTCGGAAAGATCTGTGAAATTGATGCAAGACCAAGGAGTGCTGCAGAACAAAATACTGCAAGCCATCAAGGACAAGGCATCTATACCAGCAATAGGAGCATTGGTAGACCAATTTACTACTAACAACAATGCGCTGGTAAAATTGGGAGTTGGCGATCATCAATATTTTAATGACAAAATATTTATTAAAACTATGGATGCTGTCAAGGCCTACAAGGAGTCGCAATTAAAGGTAGAAACACTTGAAGAGGTAAATATACCAAGTGGATCAAAATTATCTGATTCCGCATCAGCTCGGAGCTCCAGTCCAGTTGATAATCTGGTTCAACTGGTGGACAGAAGAGCGGACAGGGTGAGGCAACAGATAAGCCTAATATACGAAACCCTGGATAGTTCATGTGAGATTGAACTAGTCAAGCAGCTGGCAATGATGAAAAGTCATTGGTCCAACGTCACGGACACACTGAAACTGCTTGAAAACAAGTATGACAGAACTGCATTTGATCAAGATGAGGTAGACATTCTGCAATCTGATGTTGCCGCACTAGAGATGGTACTTCAGAGGAAGTTGGAACAGTTCAAAAGTTCCAACTACGATGTGCCAGAACTCCCAAAAGTGGACCTTCCAACGTTCAATGGAAATGCGAAGGAATGGCCAACATTTTACGAGTTGTTCTCTGAACTAATAGACAGCAGGAAGGATCTCAGCAACACAAGGAAGCTGGGATATTTAAGAGCCTGCTTAAAAGGAGAAGCTCAAATGGTGGTTAGCCATTTGATAACGGGATCAGCGGCTAGCTATGCAGCAGCGTGGGAGCTTATCTGCAAACGCTATGAGAATAGCAGAAAAATATTCTCCCAACACTTCAACAAATTAATGGAACTGGAGTGCTTGCTGCCCCACGATGAGAAAAATGTAGGGAAGTTTTTGGATACTGCGACCGAGAGCATATTCATCATAAAGCAAAAAGGAAAAATAGGAAGCTCTGCTGACGTAATTTAGCTGAAATTCTGCTGCGGAAATTTTCGCCAGAAGCCTTGCAGCTGTATGAACAGCATGTAAAAAAGGCAAGAGCTATACAGTCCTTACAAGATGTACTAGAGTTTATTGAGCAACAATACAACTCAGTAAATGCCATTACCAAAATACCGCTCAGCTTGCTACAAGAAAAGTGCAAGTTAGATCGTGTGCCTTTTGCTCTAAGGATGGCCACGATATGATAAAGTGTCTCAAATTCAGAGCACAATCAATCGAAAAAAGAAAAGAATTCGTTCAAAAGAACAGCATGTGCTTTAGATGCTTTGGAAAGCATAATGCTATCGATTGCAGAAAGGAAATTACATGCAATCGATGCTCCAAAAGACACAACAGCCTTCTTCATGAAGAGACAAAACGCAGTATCAACAGCAATAGCCTTAAGCAAGGGCAAGACACACTATTGGCTACAGCTGTTGTTTTAGTGAAAAACAAAGCTGGAGGTTACAACGAGTTGAGGGCGCTTATTGACGGTGGATCCCAGAAGACGCTGATTTCAGAGGAAGCAGCACAAATATTAAGGATTCCCAGAGTAAGAAGTACTATAGAGGTCGAAGGTATCTCCCAGACTACTCAATTATCAAAAAATAGTGTCCACCTGACGATCAAACCAAAAATTCCAAGCAGCTTCAAAGCATCAACGGAAGCATTGGTTTTACCAACACTCCATAGAGCCCTTCCCAGCAAAAAGTTGATATTGATATCAACAAAGAGTGGAAGGGCTACAGGCTAGCAGATCCACGATTCAACGAGCCAAGCAGAATTGACATGGTGATAGGTGTGGATCTATTTCCCCTGATTATGATGGAAAAAATAAAACCGTGAATGGAATCTTGGGACAAAAAACCAAATTTGGATGGATTGTGTCTGGAAATATAACTCGAGCAGCAAAGCACAAAATTATAAGTGCCACTACCACAATAAATCTAAAGGACCTGGATCGCTTTTGGGAATTGGAAGATGAAGCCGATGAGACGATTACAGACAATGCAGAATGCGAAAGAAAATTCCGAGAAACAACTGTCATCAACGAGGAAGGCAGATTTGTGGTGTCAATTCCATTCCGCCAAGAGGCAAAGCTGGGGGACTCTCGCAAACAGGCAATGGCAAGGCTCATGCAAATGGAAAAGAAGTTTCAAAGAAACCCAAAGAACTGGGCTGCATACAACGAATTCATGAAAGAATACCTTAAGATGGGACATATGGAATCTGTAAAGACAACGGGTCAAGGTAAATACTATTTACCCCATCAAGCAATCATCAGGCCTGGAAGCTTAACTACGAAGCTACGAGTAGTTTTTGACGCATCCGCAAAAACGACAAATGGACTAAGCCTAAATGACGTTATTATAGCTGGTCCTAAGATTCAAAAGGATATATTCGATATTCTAATTAAATGGCGCAAGTGGCAATATGTTATGGTAGCTGACATTGAAAAAATGTATCGCCAAATAAAGGTTGCTGAGAAAGACCAAGAATACCAATATATCCTATGGAGAGATGATCCAAAACTGCCGATCAGTGAGTTTAAGTTAACAACCGTAACGTATGGCACCTCGGCAGCACCTTTCTTAGCAGTCCGATGTCTACGAGAGCTGGCAGATCGGTTTTGCCAAGAGGATAGCGTCTTAGCAGAAACAATAAGAGACGACTTTTATATGGATGACCTCATAACTGGTGGAGACACAGTCAACGAGTGCTATGAACGTCAAAGGAAATTGAGACAAGTGATGGAGAAGGCCGGCATGCATCTGCGAAAATGGGTTGCAAATGACGAACGTATTTTAGCCGACATTCAGGACGACGGAGCTACGGAGAAAATCTGCATTGAGGAGAATGAATCGATCAAAACCTTAGGACTTCAATGGGATCCGAAGAAGGATACATTTACGTTTTCGGCAGAAAACCCAATGCTAACACGCATAACAAAGCGGTTAGTGTTATCACAGTTGTCCAGAATTTTCGACCCACTAGGATGGCTGGCACCGGTAACAATTCAAGGCAAATGTTTTATTCAGGAACTGTGGAAGTTACCGATGACTTGGACGTTGAATTGGAATCCAACTTAGCAAACTGGTGGATGGAATATGCTAAAGGTCTATCAAATTTAGAAGAAATTAGCATTTCACGCTGGACTGGATGCTCCAAAGGTATTATGGAGCTACATGGATTCTGCGATGCATCAGAGAAAGCATATGCAGCGGCTGTGTATACAAAAGTAGGCGGCAGAGTTACCTTGCTAGCAGCAAAAAGCAAAGTAAATCCTATAAAAAACAGGAAAACAATTCCAAAGTTGGAATTATGTGCTGCGCATTTACTAGCAAAGTTATTAGCGAAAGTGCAGGCTATATGGAGCAACAAGATTACAACGCATGCATGGAGTGATTCGCAAATTACTATTGCTTGGATACAGAACAAGCGCAGCAAAGATAAGTTCGTCAGAACTAGAGTGGAAGATATCAATAAACTAATTCCCAATGTCAAATGGAATTACGTTAAATCGGAAGAAAATCCAGCAGACGTGGCTTCAAGAGGGATATCACCGCAAGCTCTTAAAATCTGTGAAATCTGGTGGAGAGGGCCTAATTGGCTATCTATAGATGCACAACACTGGCCCACTCAAAAGGAATCAGAAATGGTTGTGGTATCCACATTGATAAAATCCGAATATCTGCAAAACCATCTTTTATCAAAGTATTCATCGATCGACAAACTTCTTAGAGTAATGGCGTATGTATTACGCTTCATAACAAAGCTGAGAGGAAAATCGCAACAGCCGTCACATCTTACGGTGGAGGAATTAAAGCTAGCGAAGATTGCTGTGGTAAAGATACAACAACAGCTAGATTTTGGACACGAAGTCAGACTACTCAAAAACAAAAGACCTTTAGAACCAAAGAGTAAGTTGCAGGAGTTACCGACCCATCGGTACCACGCCTACACTCTCCACCGAAACCCCCTCGATCGTTCCAAATTCACTAACAATGTTATTGAACCGGGAAACATTGTAGCTAGTAAGCGAATGTCGCAACTGCAGACACATCCGCTTAGAAGCTACATCAGCAAGAATACTATGTCAAGCATTGGACAGTTGGCCGGCTGCAAAATTATAATGTAAACAAACTGAGCTAGCTAAGATATATATAAGACAAAGACATTTTTCAGAACTCAGTCTCAATTCACTCTTTATACAACGTTGCTAACGAACGGACGTGTACTGTCCAGATATATTTTGTATAATTAAAATATAAATATCACAAACGAAATAAAGTGCTGTATTTACTGAAGAACACAAATGGAAATTTGACTAGAGAAGCGATACATCATCGACGTCACCTGGGCCACGATTGACTGAACCAAGAGGACTCCCACTCTGATGGTGACTGGCGCAGCCGGAAAACGGAATGAACTTACACAAGATTATATTTAAGATTATGCAGTGAGTAGAGTGCAGTGGAAAATAAATTAAAAGAAACATGTAGCAAATATACACAGCTTAAAACTATAAACCAGTGATTGGGTCAAAAAAAAAAAAAAAGGGCCTAAATATAACTAAAACATACAAACAAAAGCACACACACAAAACACATAAGCAAAATTAAACTATACACATATAAATAACCAACAGTATATGCCGCAAATATAAACAGTGACGTGGTGGCGAAGTCAAACGCTGACGACGAAACTACATTGTATGTATTTAATGGCAACAAAAAAGAAAAAAAAAAAAAAAAAAAAAGTACTGACAAAGAAAAATTCAGTTGCTATAGTCGAGTGGAGGATAGCAAAGATCAATCGCTGATATTGCTATACTTATACATTCGCTTCAACAAGACATCAAACGATGATGTCACTGTTGTTGTAAAATAGCTGCACAAAAGAATACCACACAATTTTAAACACATTAGTGCCGTAGTGAAAGAGTGAAGTGTAGTAATGATCAAACGCTGATACTTACTTACAAACTCACGACAACAGGGTATCAAACGCTGAGACTACTGTTGTTGTCACATAGCACGGCAAGAATAAATATATAAACTATTGGCAAGTACGTATTATGTATTCAAAAGTAGCAATATCTATCGCTGATATTAGACTACAAAGAATGCTGATTCGATCGCAATAGAAGTATACATACATACATGCATTCAAAGTTAATGTGGCACGATCACTGACATACAGAGCTATACTCACAAATTCAAAACTAAGAAAGTTTCTTTTAATTTACAAAAAACTGCTGCACAGCAAAAGATACATATATCTATAAACAAACATATACTAAAGTATCTTACATTACAGAGAGAACACCACAAACACTCACTAACATATACAGTATAAACAAAAAATTATTATTATTACACATATAACATTGTTAAAAACAACACAAAATATTGCACACAATTTGTAACGCACATCTATCTTATATAAATATTCTAAGAACACAATATTTGAAAGAAAAGAGAGTATTAGGATTCGACTTGGAAATAGCTTGCGTCTAGATGTCAAAGAAGATTGTAGAAAAACTAGACAGGGACTAGGCTCAAGTAAATCCGCAGGCCCAACTACTAGAGCGAGTAGTCAGATTGTTGAACAGGTAGCAGGTAATATGGATTCTGGCAACGTTTCTCATTCGATCTCACCAACGGTGAGTGGAGTAAGCGCTATATCAACGACATTGAGCCCTAATGATATATTATCATTCATTAAGGAATTGCCAACGTTTGATGGCCAGCCGAGTCAGTTGGATAAATTCATCACTAATGTCGAGGAAATAATAATGCTTATTAGGGGCACAGATCAAACTCCCTATGGATTATTACTTCTTCGGGCTATAAGAAATAAAGTTATAGGAAAAGCAGATGAAAGTTTGACCCTAGCCGGTACCTCACTAGTGTGGGATGATATTAAAGAGGGACTCAAAAGATTGTATGGCAGTAAGAAGTCAGAAGCGATTCTCCTTAGGGAAATTCAATCACTCCCAGATAATCTGTCACTTGGTCAGCTATTCTCGACAATTACCAAAATTAGAGGACAGCTCGTATCATCGGTACAAGGAGGAAATCACGCGACCACTGTAATGGAAGCGAAGAAACAACTTTATAACGAGGTTGCTCTGAACTCATTCATGGTCGCTCTAAGAGAACCCCTTAGAACGATTATAAGACTAAAAAACCCTACAACTATAGAACAGGCCTACGAATGTTGTCAGATAGAACAAACCTTTTATTACCAAGGAAAGAGAGATAGAAGTTATGCAGAGCGAGGCAATCAAGGTAATCGTACGAATCCGTACAATAATCAAAATCAGAGACAGATTAACAATAGATTCAGTAGCGGACAGAAACAATATAATAATAATGGCAAAAATTTTGAACAGAGGAATAACCCTTTTAAGAGCAGCAACGTTCCCTCAGCTAGTTTGAATAATATAGAAACGGAACAAAGCGAGGTAGGAAATCAGACAATGACAAATTTTCAGGCAAGAGCCTCCCCAAACCAACCGGGTTCATAAATGGTCAAACACATGGGGCGGGTTTACCTTTCATACTATTACATACAAATGACCACACCCCATTAAGATTTTTGTTGGATACAGGTTCTACTAATTCTTTTGTTGATCCGTTACTTGTCCAACCTAAAAACATACAGGCTCTAAGTTCACCAATTACTATAAAAACGGCCTTAGACAAACATACAATAACAGAAAGAACGGCATGGAAGATGCCGCAAGAATTTAACAGGACAGGGATTATAAACTTACTATTATTTAAATTTCACCCATTCTTTAATGGTCTTTTTGGTATGGACATATTATCACAGTTAGAGGCAAAAATTGATCTAAGTAAACGTAAACTGTTTACGACTGATGCAAATCTTGACATTATAATTATAAATAATACTACATCAAACATATTTACGATAGAGGGACATACTAAAACAATAATACCACTGCCGGTACAAACGAGACAGGGAGATATAATATGCAAAGCAGTAGCCATTGAAAAAGATTTAATTATATCAGACGGGATATATAGGGCCGAAAACGGCATCAGTAATTTCGAGGTGTCCAACTACGCAGATACTGATCGACTAGTATATGTCGAACAACCAATAGAATCAATACCCTATAAAGAAGAAGAAGTTATCGAATTACATACAATTACTTCTGATACATATACACTGCAGAATACTCCCGAAGAATCACAAAAGTTTAGATTCGAACATTTAAATCTAGAAGAAAAGAAAGCGATTTCAAAATTATGCAGGGAATTTTCGGACATATTTTATAAAGAAAACGAACCATTAACATTTACTAGTTTAGTAAAACATAATATTCCGTTAACAGACAAAAATCCAATTTTTATTAAACCATATAGATATGCATTTGCATTAAGGCAGGAAATTAAGAAACAAGTAAACGAACTACTGAAACAAGATGTAATTAGATCAAGTCACTCACCGTGGAGTGCTCCAGTATGGGTAGTACAAAAGAAAGCAGACGCTACAGGACAGAAGAAATGGAGACTAGTTACAGACTTTAGGAAACTTAACGAGAAGACAGTTTCGGATAAGTACCCAATACCGAATATTAATGATATATTAGACCAACTAGGGAAAACCAAGTATTTTTCTAACCTTGATTTGGCTAGTGGATATCATCAGGTAGAAATGAGTCCTGAAGACATACCAAAAACAGCATTCACAGTAGAAGGCGGTCATTTTGAGTATGTTAGAATGCCGTTCGGTCTAAAAAACGCACCAGCAACTTTTCAAAGAGTAATGGACAGCGTACTGAAAGACTTGGTTGGTAAAATATGTCTAGTGTATCTGGATGATATCATTATATTTTCACCGTCCCTGCAAGAGCATATATCAAATTTAAAAACAGTGTTCCAAAGACTTAGAGAAGCAAATTTTAAAGTACAATTGAATAAGTCCGAGTTTTTAAGGAAAGAAGTGGAGTTTTTAGGACACGTGGTCACACAGGAGGGGGTAAAACCTAATCCGAATAAAATTCAGATTATAAAAGATTTTCCATGCCCACATAACAGAAAGACGATAAAATCATTTTTAGGAGTACTAGGATATTACAGAAAGTTTATTCGAGACTTCGCCCGAATAACGAAGCCAATGACTAAACAATTGAAAGGGAAAAAACCAGTACAAATCAATGCAGAATTTCTAGAAGCATTTGAAGTATGTAAAACATTACTGACTAACGACCCAATTTTGAAATATCCGGAATTCGATAAACCTTTTATTTTAACAACCGACGCTAGTAATTTTGCTATCGGAGCAGTATTATCCCAGGGCTCTTTAAACAATGACAAACCTACTTGCTACGCGAGTAGAACACTCTCGGACGCAGAAGTAAATTACTCAACAATTGAAAAAGAGATGTTAGCCATAATATGGGCGGTTAAATATTTTCGACCGTATCTTTATGGGAACAAATTCACAATTGTCACAGATCATAAGCCGCTAACGTGGTTAATGAATTTTAAGGAGCCAAGTTCAAAAATATTAAGATGGAGAATACAATTAATGGAATACGATTTCGACATAATATATAAAAAAGGCTCACAGAACGTTATAGCGGATGCGCTTAGTAGAATTGATCATGAGGTACACACAAGCGAAGTAGTAGCAACGGACACCGCAACGAATACAATAACTAATATACAGATACCTATAACAGAAAAACCGATAAATGATTTTAATTTACAAATAGTATTGCAGAGAGGACAGACAACGGAACAGAAAATAATAATACCTTTCAAAAATAAACTAAGAAAATACTTTAGGGAAACAACATTTACAAAAGAGAATGTAGAACGCATATTAAAAGCAACACTTAAACCAAAAAAGATTTATGCAATTTTTACAACAGAGGATATTTTTAAAATAGTACAAGAAGTATTTGCACAAAATTTCCCACAAGATAAAACTTTCACACTTGTTAGGTCACTTGAGCTGCTGCCAGAAGAAAAGGATAAAGCTAAGCAGGAAGAAATAATTAATAAAGACCACCAAAATAGAAATCATAGGGGTATAGATGAATCCTATTTACATTTAAAAAGAGAAATATATTTTCCTAATATGAAAAGCATAATAGGCAACGTTATTAAGAACTGTGAAATATGCCTTAGGCTAAAATATGATAGACAGCCGCCAAAAATACCCTATCAAACTCCGGAAATTCCAAGTGCTCCACTTGAAATAGTACATATGGATATATATACAATCAGTGGGAAGTATAACTTAACGCTAATAGATAAATTTTCAAAATTTGCTTGGGCCTATGTAGTAACTAATAGAAATTCGATATGCATTATAAAAGCTTTTAAAAATTTTGTGGAATTATTTGGAATTCCTAAAAAACTGGTATATGACCAAGGTCCGGAATTTGCGGGGAAGTATTCAAAAAGTTTTGTTGCCAATACAATATCCAATTACATGTCACCTCGTTTCAACAGTCGTCTAGTAACTCACCTGTAGAGAGATTACATTCAACACTCACAGAAATTTATAGAATAATCACTGATAGCAGAAAAGCAGAACAATTACCATGTGAACATGAAGAAGTACTATCAGAAACCATGATAACATATAATAACGCTGTACACTCTAGTACCAAGTTGACACCCTATGAACTTTTCCATGGTAAAACCCACACTTTTAGTAACTCAGTGAAATTTAATGGAGAGCATGATTATTTAAATCAGTTAAATATATTTCGAGAAAAGTTATACCCAAAAGTAAAACGTAAGTTAGAAGAGATAGTATACAAGAGAACTATGAAATTAAATGAGAATAGAACGGATGAAATAGAAATAGAGGAAGGAGACAAGATCTTTAGAAAAGAAAATAGAAGAAATAAGATTACACCTCGTTTTTCAATCCATAAAGTGTTAAGGGTACATGGACCTACATTTAAAACAAGCAGAGGCCAAAAGATACACAAGTCTAAAATCAGAAAGACTACAAAGAAACAAGAAGATAACTAAATGTCTCGGCCTTTTCTCTTTTTTTTTAGATTCGTGCTAGTTTCGGCACAATTCATATCGATCCAAGATATTAATGAGTCCACTAATCCCATCGCCAAAATAGAACTAGGAGAATGCTTAATAATCCAAACTTATAAAAATATTAAACATATAATAGATCTACAGGAATACGAAAGCTGTGTAGAACAATTTAGTAGTACACTAAATTTGATACAGCAAGATGAAACGCTCATTGATGCAGCTTATATCCTAGAGGGTAAGATAGCCCAATTGCGGGAAAAGATAGAAATACTAACACCCTCGGGAAAACAAAAACGGGGTTTAGTGAACGGATTAGGAAGTATCGTAAAATCAATAACCGGTAATATGGACGCCAATGATGGCCAAGAGATAGAAGAAAAAATAGACACATTAAAAGAAAAAGAAAGAAACTTAACAAATGCGCTACTAGATCAAGAAGCATTTAACAATGAGATACAAATAAGATTCCAAGATGTAGCAAAAAGCATTAACCAAGAGCAAGCTATGATAAGTCGATTTTTAGAAACATCTCAAAATAAAATTTTTAAAGTACTATCGAAAGAACAGGACCAAATTAATAAATTACAATACATTAATAGAATAATATATAATATAGATCGGCTTGTAAATCATTTAAATGATCTATCAGAAAGTATAATAATGGCTAAAATAAAAATAATACCTAAGCTAATACTAGATCCAAAAGAGATCACAAAAATTGAAGAGATCATAAGAAAACAAAATATTACTATCAAATCAAAACAAGAGATATACAAATTAATTAAATTAAATACATATAATACACAAGATAAAATAATATTTGAAATTATGATACCTATATTCAAAAAACAAAATTATAAAATTGCTAGAATTATACCATTACCGCTCAACAAAACATTTTTTATAATAGCGCCTAAGTTTATAGCATATAATGATTATAAAATTGTACACCTTTCGAACAAATGCCAACAAACTGCCAACACATCCATTTGCGATATAGAAAACATTGAAACACGACCAACAAACGAATTATGTATCCAGAATTTACTAAAGAATAATCACAGTAATTGTGACATGCAGAATACTGGTATGGTCACAGATATATTTGAACCAGAAAAGGGATACATCTTCATCTTTAATGCGAAGGAAACTAAAGTAAAAACACCAGAAGGCAATGAGACCTGTATAAACGGATCGGCGATAATAACTTATGGAAATGCTACAGTAGAAATAAATGGACTGGACTATGATAACACTATAGAAAGTATATTAGAACATCCAGAGATAATTATGCCACCTACAAGAGGGATTTCAAGAAACAACACGGTGGAAACACTGACACTGCAAAGATTACATCTAGAAGCAATAGACATACATAAGAGGGTAATCATCGCAAGTAACACAACAACACAGCACACGTCCATCCTTTATATGATAGTGGCAGTACTATCCATAGCAACAATCATTGTCTGGAAAGCAAGAAGGCCTGTCACAATCTTTACACCAAATCCAGAACATCATGTACCCATGGTCGCGCTGGACATACCGTCACTATGGCCATCGCTTCAATCTGGGGGGGAGGAGTTACCGACCCATCGGTACCACGCCTACACTCTCCACCGAAACCCCCTCGATCGTTCCAAATTCACTAACAATGTTATTGAACCGGGAAACATTGTAGCTAGTAAGCGAATGTCGCAACTGCAGACACATCCGCTTAGAAGCTACATCAGCAAGAATACTATGTCAAGCATTGGACAGTTGGCCGGCTGCAAAATTATAATGTAAACAAACTGGGCTAGCTAAGATATATATAAGACAAAGACATTTTTCAGAACTCAGTCTCAATTCACTCTTTATACAACGTTGCTAACGAACGGACGTGTACTGTCCAGATATATTTTGTATAATTAAAAATATAAATATCACAAACGAAATAAAGTGCTGTATTTACTGAAGAACACAAATGGAAATTTGACTAGAGAAGCGATACATCATCGACGTCACCTGGGCCACGATTGACTGAACCAAGAGGACTCCCACTCTGATGGTGACTCGCGCGAGCCAACTGACCAAAATCCACTAATCGGCGGCTACTTCTTCCGCGGTCCGTTGGCCTTCCTTGGTCGCAGATTTTGCCCTGCCCTTTTTGGGTAGCTGCAGCCGAAGATTCGTTGTCCGCTTTGCCTTTTTTTTCCTTTTGTGTACTGACAAAAAAACTACAATTGCTAGCGCTGCCTGGCTGCAGCGCATCTTCCTTCCGGATCAGTATGCTTGTTATATTTTGTTCTTTTAAAACCCTGCACGAGAGTTAGGCGATAAAAGTCTGGGTATCTTAGCCCTTTTCCATCCACTTACCCCAGCTCTCCGCCGGTTCAAACTATTTGCCAATCTGGTTCGCCTCTGGGACTTGCACTTATTTGGTTTAAATTGCCCACAAACACCAAACGAACTTTCTCCGCCGATCTTAAACTTGAGAATGGCTGCTGATGACGCCAGAATAAGGCGGCAACCTAGCATCTGCCAGATTTGTAGAGATTTTTCTCTCTCAGGGAAATCTGACAATTAGCCCTGTAAGACCCGTGATCCTGCCGCTAATCCCTTCACGCGTTATGCAGGTGGCGCACGCCTCGCAATATGACATCTAGATGGCGTTGCAGTTTTAGCTCTGTGGCGACACTGATATATTGGTAGCGTCACCTACAAAATACTAGATTTAAGCGATACGGTAACCTTTTACATTTAAGCGTCATTCTCTCGATACGACTTGATACGCGCGCATTGTGTGTGCCTTATAATAAAGCTTTGTAATAAATGATATATGTACGCAAGCGAAGTAAATGGCGAAACTAACATCGCCAAAGTGGTGACCCCGACTAGCGCAAATTGTGCGAGAATCTGAAAACAATATTTCGTACAATTGTGAAATTCAAGTGCACGCACACTCACACACATACGTTGACCCAAGTCAATGCGCAACAGCCGTTATAATTTGCGAAATTTACAACCAAGACGCCTAAATTTCGACGACGAAAGCGATCAAGAGAATCTGTCCACCGCCATGCCGGACCCGAACCCTGATTTCTCCGCTCAAATTCGAGAACTCCAACAACAGCTCGAGGCACTTCGGACAAACGTTCCTGCGAACAGAGATGAGACGCCGCGCACGCACACACGTGTTACCGTGCATTTGCCAAAATTCACACACAACAACCCGCACCTGTGGTTTGCTCAAGTGGAGCGATCATTCCGTTTGCACCACATTGTCGACGACACTGACAAGTTCGACTTGGTGACACTGCATTTGGAAGAAGATGTGGTTTTGGCTGTGGAAGATTTGGTCACTCGTCCACCGGCAGACAACAAGTACGCAGCAATCAAAACTCGCTTGCTGCAGAAGTTTGCGGAATCGCCCGAGTCAAAACTGCGACGACTACTTCAAGGAGGAGGTGCCACCGGATTAAAGCCTTCGGAAATCTTGGCAAATATGCGACGCTTGGCACCGGATCCTGGCAGCGAAAACATCATTCACACCCTATTCCTGGCTGAGATGCCAGCCTCCATTCGTCCGCTGCTCACCGTATGGGATGAGTCGGACTTGGACAAGCTTGCGAAGATTGCAGACAAAATGCTCGAAGCCGTAAGCACGAACGCCTCGTTTGCCATCGGCACATCTTCAACTGCTGTTCCTCCAGCAAATCCGGCTATCTGCGCAGTTGCCCCTGCAGATCCTTTGAAAGAACTTTCTGACAATTTACGTTCGCTCATGCAAGATGTCACAGCATTGAAAAAGGATGTCAAGCGCATCCAATCACACAACCGATCACGCAGTTCATCTCGTGGCGCCAGACCAGCGGACAATTCCGGTCAACAGACTTCAGGAGCACAGGAAAATCTTTGTTTTTACCACAAGCGCTTTGGTGACAACGCAAATAAATGCCGACCACCATGCGCACGCTCCACGTCGTTAAACTAGAGGAGCTGCCGCCTGACGCGCTGGGCAGCGGCAGCCAGGACAGCAGCAGCGATCCATCAGTTCAGTCAGCTGTTCCACGGGAGCAGCGTTTGCACGTCACCGATCGTACCTCCAACATCAGATACCTCATCGATTCTGGATCTGTGGTTTCAGTTGTACCTCGCACGCTGGTTAAACAGAAAACCACCCAAGCCGATCTGACGCTATACGCAGCAAACCAGACCATCATTCACACCTATGGTAGATACATAACTAATCTGGACTTGGATCTCAGACGCAACTTCACCTGGCCATTCATCATTGCGGACGTACACACACCTATAATTGGAGCAGACTTTTTAGCCGAATTCCAGCTTCTTATTGATCTCAAAAACAGATGCCTTATTGACTCGGTCACAGGACTGTCAACAACCGCGCGCCTAGCACAGGCGAATCAAACATCCGTTTCCACTGTGCAGGGAATTTCTAAATTTCGAGACCTTCTGCAAGAGTTTGTGGAAGTCACTAAACCGTCATCGAAGCATACAAAGCAACATGATGTACAACACCATATCGAAACATATGGGACCACCGTTTCTGACCGACCACGACGCTTATCTGGAGATAAACTTGCAACTGCGAAAAAGGAAATCAACTTTCTGATTGAGCAAGGCATATGTCGTCCCTCCAAAAGTCCTTGGTCCAGCCCACTCCACATGGTCACCAAAAAAGATGGTGGCTGGAGGGCATGCGGCGATTATCGTAAGCTCAACTCGATTACGATACCAGATCGCTATCCGATTGCACACATTCACGACTTCACCGAACAGCTACATGGTGGGAAAGTCTTCTCAACGCTTGATTTGGTAAAGGCGTACTACCAAATTCCCATGGCGGAAGAAGACATCCAGAAGACGGCCGTATGCACCCCTTTTGGACTCATAGAATTCCAGTACATGCCTTTCGGGTTAAAAAATGCGACACAGACGTTCCAGCGTTTTATGGACAATATTTTTCGCGGCATGGACTTTGTATATTGCTACATAGACGATATACTTATAACTTCGAAATCGATCGCCGAACACGAAGAACATCTTCGAGCAGTGTTATCAGTCCTGCAGAAACACGGGCTAAGCATCAATCTGAGCAAATGTCAACTAGCGCAAACGCAAGTTAATTTTCTCAGCTACACGATTAACGAACACGGCATCAAACCACCGTCCAGTCGCATCGATGCCATCCTCAATTATGCTCGTCCTGAAACTATCAGCCAACTAGGCCGTTTCTTAGGCGTTATAAACTACTATCGCAGATGCCTACCTCGATCATCGCACACTCAGGCACCGCTGTCCGCGCTGCTAAGAAATGTAAAGAAGAACGACCAACGACAAATCATCTGGACTACAGAACTCATGTCAGCCTTCGAGAGTTGCAAGCAGAGCATAGCAGACGCAGCGCTCTTATCATTTCCTGCACCGAAATCTGAACTACAGCTGGTTTGTGACGCATCGGACCTCGCAATCGGAGCAGTTCTGGAACAACGCACTAGTCATGACTGGCAACCTCTAGGATTTTTCTCCAAGAAGCTCACCGACACTGAGAGAAATTACTGCACATACGACCGAGAGCTACTTGCCATATACGAGGCAATCAAATATTTCAGACACCTCGTCGATGCACGCATTTTTGTGATAAAGACTGATCACAAGCCATTGGTTTACGCATTCCAACAGCGCCCTGAAAAAGCATCACCTCGACAGCTGCGGCATTTAAATTATATTTCGCAATTCTCGACGACCATCCTTCACATAAAAGGAACAGAAAATATAGTCGCAGACGCTTTTTCGAGGCTTTGCACTATCACGATGCCCACAGCGATCACTGCGGCGCAACTCGAGGAGGAGCAAGCCTCGGATTTTGAGTTGACACGCATCTTGCAAGGAACTACTTCCTTAAAGCTCAAGAAAGTTTGTTTCGGTGGAGAACATTCAATATACTGTGACGTATCCACACCAAATCTCCGTCCTTTTGTACCGCAATCTCTTCGAAAACAGGCTTTCTCATATATCCACAATCTTTCGCATCCCAGCGGACGAGCAACTGCCCGTCAAATCAGACAGAAGTTTGTCTGGCCTTCGATGAACAAAGATGTCCTCAAATGGTGTAGATTTTGTCTCCCATGCCAGCGCTCCAAAATTCACAAGCACAATCACCTTCAGCCGGAGAAGATCGCTGTGCCAAATGGAAGATTCGACCACGTCCACCTGGATATAGTTGTTATGCCTTTACAACAAAACTATCGCTATTGTCTTACAATGATTGACCGTTTCTCACGATGGCCAGAAGCAGTACCACTCACTAATATCACGGCCGATACAATAGCCATGGCGTTCTGGACACACTGGATATCCCGTTTTGGATCACCCAAAACAATCACTACTGATCAAGGCGCGCAGTTTGAATCTGCAGTTTTCAAACAACTAGCCAACCTGATCGGAAGCAAGCATATTCACACTACGGCCTACCATCCGCAATCAAACGGACTTATAGAGAGGTGGCACAGATCCTTCAAATCGTCCTTGATGTGCAGCAGTGGCACGCCGTGGCCTCAACTATTACCAACTGTGCTACTTGGCCTTCGTACCTGCTTCAAAGAAGACATAAAATCATCTGCAGCTGAAATGTTATATGGAGTACCAATTCGACTGCCAAACGAATTCTTCGCCAACATGGATGAAACCAAAGACATTAGAATAACAAGATGCGTAACGGCCATACATTGGTTTTGCACTATGCAGCCACTTTTTTGGTGACGGCCGAAATTGCTCTCTTTTCGCTCGCCAAAAATTGAGAGCGTAAAAATCTAAAAATAGAATTGACTTGCTTGTGTGAGTAAAAACAATAAAGGAGATAGTGTGTATGTGTGCGTGCTTGTGCTAGAAGACGATTTTCGGGCCGAAATCAATTTTGATCTAAGAAACAAATTTGATTAATGTTTTGGTCAATTTCGATTCGTAACTATTATGGTTTGAAAGACTTTTTTTTAATATTCGTTTGATAAAAGCGCCGCTCGAATTAGCTACCGTTTACATATTTATATTTATATTGATAATTAATAATATGTAATATATTATAATCGGTACCCAGGGAACACCACGGGGAGGCCATTACAATTGTAATGGGGTCTTATATTTATATGACCGAGTCGACTTGAAATGTTTAAATGTTTAACATTAAAACATTTCCATGTTCCCCAACTAAGCTAGTTTTCTAACTATTGCTTTTTATTATATATCGCCTCTTTTTTAATTATATAATTTAATTTTTAAAGTCGTCAATTATTTGAATGTTTATATTTTTTTCACTTATGAGATAAAATGCTGAGTTTAGCTTGACTTTTTTGTCTATTAGCAATAACAGTCCACTTGCAATGCTTAAAAAGCAAAACTTTTATAAGTTTTTTTAAAAGATCTATTTTATGCTCATAACATTCATTTTCTACATGAAACCATAATGAGAAATCACTACTCTCATTTGTGCACTTAATGCATTGGTCTACAATAAATTTTTGTATACACATTTGTTTTTTATTATTTTTAAAAATATTTTCAAAAACTTTAATGTGTATTTTACAAATATTAAAAAATAGATCAGATGGTGCCTTTAGTTTTCCAAAGTCCGATTCTGTCGAGTAGTTTTTCTCATGTATAAAAAGCTCTGATGGAGCTGTTAAATGCTCGGTTTCTTTTAAAATTACCGATCTGCATTTATCGCAACTGGATCCCTTTGCAATATATCCAACAAAATATCTACTCGAAGTTAATTCAATGGGTATATCATTGCACAAAAAATTATCTATATTTTGGTCAAAGTACCTCTCATTGCCTTCTACAATTTCAGAAAATGATACAGAGTATTCTTGCTGCTGTATTTCTTTTTTTTCAATGCAAGGCTGATATATAATCGAATCGAACTCTATTGGCAACATTACATCATCATCTGATTCGCAATTAGAGTTTTGGGAAAATTTAAAAATGTGTAGGGATATAAGCTTGGCAATTATTACATTAAATTCATTAACTGAAGGATTTCTGCAGTTACCACCTTTTGCTCGAACGCACGCAAATATATTTTCAAGGGGATCCTGGTTAACTCTACTTGTTAAAAAGAAAAAGTGGTCCGTGTGGTCCTTAAATATATCTTTGACGAGTCCAAATATAGCTTCAGTAGTTTGGATCAAGCCATCAAGACAATATATATTATTACCGTGATATTTTACGCTCCTTAGGTATTCCTGAATTTCCTTCAGTTTATGCCAAACAGTATTGTTTACTTGAAGTGCGCATTTCATGGGGTTTTTGTCAGTTAATACTCTGCTATTCAGGCAATCAAAGTAATCATTAACTTTTTGGACAAATGCAGCAGTAGAAGCTGCAACTTCGGGACTATTTCGATTAAATTGCTTGTTTTGGTTACAAGCTTTAATTGCCGCTGCAACTGTGTGACTAAGTGTCTGAGTTGCCAAACATACCCGCATTAGCTCAAATCTAGTTGGATTAACGTGACTCCTTGTTAATTTAGTCATTCTCGTTACTGATCCCTGATCTAATTCATAAACCTCTCGGATGACATCAAAGTCAACTCGTCCGTCAGGGGTTTCAAAATTAGCTTTTAGAAAATTATTTCTAATAGATTTGAAAAGATGCGGAATGTCATAAAACATATAATATTTCTTACTATTTAAGGTAAAGTAAGGTTTCTCATTGGTGACTTCAAGTAATGAGGTACATTTTCTGTTGTTACCTCCTTGATCATAAACAACACCCCTTACTTTGAACCCAATATTTTCAGCAATATTAATGTTTTTATAAATAAGCTTTTTTAAGCAATCGCCTTTTATATTTGTTTCCGGCACGAAATAGTTCAATATAAATTTCCATTTCTTTAAAATACCCCGAATCACAAATACGCAAATGTGGCTTCCCATTTTATTAGAGCGATCAATTAAATGCTCTAGTCCATCTATTATATCAACTGATACATTATATGTTAAGTTTTTTTTTATTGCTACTTCATCACAAGTTAATATGCATTCTTTATCCGATTCATTCATTTCCTTAATGGTTTCTCTAAGGGCTGAGTACAAACATTCGTTGTCTCCCGGCTGTAATTTTTTAATGCTGTTCCACTTTTGTAATGATGATGGACTGGGAAAATTTAATTTTAAAGAGTCCCTTAAAAACGTATATGTGGAAGTCGACCTGTAATATATGCTCTGAGCAAACAATTTTTCGGAATCATTCCATCTTGTATTTGTGCCTTTTTTTTCTTTCAGAAGCATTTTTACCAATATTTTCTCATTTCCCGTTAAATTGATTTTATCAATTTGAGAAAGTAGGTTTTTTTCGGACTTAGATTCCAACCTTATTATCTTTCGTTTTAAATTTGAGTTTTCTTTCCTCAGCATTTTAATTCGAATTTGTCTTTCATCAGACATTTTCTTATAAGAAATATATTTTTTTTGAAACACTTTTAATGTTTTAGTGTTTTTATGACACTGACGACATATTTCAACAGGGGACTGTGAGCGATATCTTTTTTGCGCAGGCGACCTTACAGCATTAAAATTAATTTCATCATTATTATTATAAGACATTAGGTTTCGATCTGGAATTGTTCCTTTCCTCAGATATCTTACCCCAATATCATCTGGGGAGAAATGATCGTGGCATAAAAACAGTGATGAAGTGCTTGCCACAAAATCCTCCGTAAATTGGCACTTTTCCGCCCATTTCATTAAAATTTTTGGATCCTTTTCAGGAAAACTAAACAATTTAAGGGTGGGGAAATCGCGCCTAGATTTTTGGCAGTGTGGTAAACTGCACTTGTTCCCACTTATGTTTTTCCTTTTCTTTTCGGCCATAGCCAGGCAATTCCAATTGGCCAATCAAATATTTGTATATTAAAATAATAAATTTTAGCTCTAACCTTTTTCAAAAAGCAGCAGTAGCAGCAGCACGTAGTATTAGCGCGTAAAATTACGAAATTAAGTTAAGTAATTCAGTTAACTGAAATTTTCTCTTATTTATCACTACCAATCGCAATTTATAATTCGCACATATATTTCCGTACTTTAGCAATGCAACCAAACAACTTTAATTGATTGTAAACACAATTTTAAAGCGAAATTTAAAAAAAATCGAGGAGCTCTACGTATAGTCAGCTTTAAGCAAACGTATTAAGAGAAAAAGAAAACGTATTAAAAGGAAAAACAAAAAAATTGGCGCGCTTTTCTTCCCACCCATAATTGCGCGCTTTTTTTAAAAACATCAAAACAAAATAAAAAAAAATAATTTATCTGAATCTTATTTTCATTTTAAATATTGAAAATTGGTAATTTTTATACTAGTAATTTGACTAAATAACTATAATAAATAATAAAAACATATACAAAGTAAATTTTAAAAACTACTGTAATTTAAAACAAAGAATTTAAAAGAAAGAAAAAAAAGAAATTACATATAAAATATAAATATTTCATAAAAATAATTCATAAAGTAAAATATTATTTATAAAATAAATAAAAATATGGAATCTGTTTATTGCAAAATTGATTTCTTGAAGCACGAAGTGCGGACATAAGCACCGAAGAATCATTGTCTTCTTATATTTTTCACACGTCGCACGCTGAATACTCTAATGACAATTATTCTAATATAAAGTCATCTTTTAAAATTATTATGCATTTTTTTGTACATAGATTGTGCTATTATTATTTCTGTGTTAAATTTGAATAATTGTTATGTTAAGGCAATGGAAGACTAGAGTTTTTAAGTGGTGTCAATTTATAAAAAATAATATAGATTTAAAGTCTAAGAACTTCTAAGATGAAGGGCATATTTTGTCGTTTTTACAATGCATGTGCATACGTGTGCACCAATACAGTGGTCAGCTGTCGCTGTATGCGTACAAGAGAGCTGCACTATGGGAAATTTGACCACTTTTTCTGGCCTAAATTAATAACTCCAGAACGGGGAGAGATATTCAATTGGTGTTTTTTGTATAGGGTTACACTAGTCCATATCTCTTATGGTACCAAAAATTGTGGGCGTGGCACCGCCCTTTCTCTTTTTTGTAATTTATAACTCCAGAACGAATAAAGATATTTAATTTTTTTTTTTTGCATTAATTTGCACTAGACCATATCTAAACTTACCGCAAAAACTGGGGGCGTGGCACAGTCCCTTATATTTATATTATTAATTTTCGTAAAGGCTTTCTCTCATTTTGTATGCTTTTTCTAATCTCAGCCAAAACAACTGATTTCGTGATAGAGTTTATATTCTTAATTATTTTACAGAAGTTAACAACAATAGTACTAATAAAAATAACGAAACAATTCAGCAACCGCCTTGTTTAACTCCCGTTTAGCATGAGATTACTCTGAATTTGGAAAAGTAGGGTTAAGTCTAAAATCTATAAATTCTCCAGAATCGGTAAAAGTGGCTTTTAAAATTACAATAATCTGAACAAGAACTAAATAAGCTACAACATGAGGTATATTTCATTGATGCAATTTGCTGCAATCACTTTAAATCTCTATTCAAAGTTAGGCATTATAAAAAAAAAACTTTTGTAAAGCAACTAAGATTTTTACTAAATTACTGGGACAACACTAGTTTTTTTTCTATTGTATGTTGCAAACGCCTAATAGAAAGCCCACTGATTAAAATACTTTTTACAGAATGGAAATTAACGCTTTGGTTCCAAAGATATTAGAACTTTTGTAACGAAAGAAAAACTTAATGTTGCAGATTGTTGTTTTGTGTACGCGCAACAGCTGTTTTTAACAGCTGATTTCTTTGTTGTGGCGCCATCTATTAAAATTTCTGGTATGCAGCACTAAAGATTGGTCAATTATGAATGCGTACACTAAATATTATTGTAATATTCCGACTTTCAGAAAATGGGTTTTGGCCAGAAAAAGGGGTCAAATTTCCCATAGTGAGCTGGTGGCTCTAGAGCTCTCCGCTCTCTGGCTTTTGAATACAATTTCGAGAGAGCGAAAAGCCACTTGAAAAGCCACCACGAAAAAATCGTGTGCAAAAAAATCGTATGGCGTTACGCATCTTGTTATTCTAATGTCTTTGATGAAACTGTGGATCCTACGACATTTTTGAGCAGTTTTCGAGAGCACATGCAGAAAATTCGACCAACTCCCACATCGCACCATATTAAAGAAAAAATGTTCCTACTGAAGGGAATTGACAAATGCACCCATGTATTTCTCCGCATAGACGCTGTAAAGCAACCTCTGGAGCCTCCTTACACCGGACCGTACGAAGTCATCAAACGCGACAACGACCGAGTTTTCACCATACGAATCGACGGGAAGGACTCAGCAGTATCAGTCGACCGCCTCAAGCCTGTTTTTCTAGTCAAGGACGACAAGCAGTTCGACTCGGAGGAATCCAACCCCACTCCTCAAAGGACTTACGAAAAACGGCGTAAGGTAACATTTGCGAGCCAAGGATCGTGACGGATTCACTGGAAGGGGAGTACTGTGGCGACACTGATATATTGGTAGCGTCACCTACAAAATACTAGATTTAAGCGATACGGTAACCTTTTACATTTAAGCGTCATTCTCTCGATACAACTTGATACGCGCGCATTGTGTGTGCCTGATTATAATAAAGCTTTGTAATAAAAGATATATCTACGCAAACGAAGTAAATGGCGAAAATAACATCGCCAAAGCTCTGCCGCAAGTGCCACAATACATTACATATATTACATCCACATATATTACCGACATAAATTGCGCATATTATCTGCATTCCTCTTAAACATATACCACAGTGTAAATTGTTTCCCGTCGGCAAATCCAAACCACAAATAAAATTTATTCCAAGTGCCGACGCGAATAAGGTGTTTTGTTTTCCTTCAATTTTTCAATATTAATTAAATTATTTTTCAAATTTAAAAAACATTTTTTTAAAAAAAACTACAAGACAATCATTTTTTTTTAATCCATAAATAAATAATACGCCCGCCAAATATAAGTCGTTCACCCGACAAATATTTTTTCCTGTATTGCTTGGATATTAATTTGTGCTTTCAGTCACCGACTATCTCTCTTCGAGTGCGGACGTCTGTGTCTTTCCAATTGCAAGTGCTTTGCTTATCGCGAAATTACCATCGCCCAGCTTATCGCCTTTCCATTGATCAAATCCAAAAAAACACATTTTCTTTTTTTCAATAAATTTGTTAACCATGTCCCCCGGGCCACCCAATTTAGGGGATAATCGCTTTGCCAGCCTCAGCGTTAGCCCCAAAGCTAAGAAAAAAAGACCATTTCAGAAATTACCAGTTGACTTCCCAGACCTCCCTGAAACACAGTGCAAGAATCCGAGATTCTTAATAGTCTCATCAATAAACTCTCCGAAAACCATATCCGAGTATAACTGCTTTGCCGTCCATAGAGCCCTTATGTATATCAGCAAAGACATCATATCCATCTCTAATCTTCGCGATGGTAGCCTTCTCCTGCTGGTCAACTCCAGGGAAATTAGTGACAAATTCACCAAAGTGACCTCTTTACCCGGCTTATGCGAAATCGAGTGCAAACTCCACAACACTCTTAACTTTGTCAAAGGCACCATTTATGCACCCTGCCTTATTAACATTCCAGAAAACGAAATTGTTGAGGAACTAAAATCTCAAAATGTACACAGCGTCTTTAAGTTCACCAAAATGATCGACGGCACTCCCAAACCATTTGGAAAAATCCTCGTAACGTTTGACCGTTTTACTCTTCCCAGTAAACTAACCGTTTCCTGGCACACAGTTAAGGTTTCAGAATATATACCCAACCCGATGAGATGTAAGTCTTGTCAATTATTGGGCCACACATCAAAGCACTGCAAGAACTCAGCCGCCTGTGTATCATGCAATCTTACCCCCCACCTTCCCGTGCCCTGCACTCGCATTTTCTGTGCAAACTGCGCCGGCGGACACCCAGCTTCCTCACCCGAATGTCCACAATATCAAACACAAAAACAACTTCTTCACATCAAAACAAGCAAAAAATTCAGTTTCCGTGAAGCTCGTACGATCCTAAATCAACAGCAAAACACAACAACTAACTCCAAGCCTACCTACTTGACCGTCGCAAGCCAGAACCCAGCACCCGCTGTTCTTATCACAAAAACCCGAAACCCAGACGCGATTACAAATACCGACTTGCCCACCAGCTCGGCAAAAGTACCAACTCCTCTCTCACCAACATATCCCACTTCTCGTGCCAACTCTTTGAATCTCGAAGAGAATCTTACTTCCTCACCAAGCATCTCTGCCAAAACTGATTTCTCTTACTCTAGCCCAACTAGTAAACTAAAAATATGTATGGAACGATCTCGCGCCCTTAGGGAGGAAGCAAATGCTCTAATCGGACAAACCTACAACGACGACAACAATATATCAATGACCTCAAGATCCAACTCAAACGAATCAATTGCTTCACACACCTCAAACCTACAAACAATAATCAACACAACAGACTCAGACGACACTATGGATGATCCCGACTCTTAGTCTCGATCCTCTCACCCTTACTATCATATACACATACTCATACACACCACAAATAAACAATAATATAATACAATAAAATTTAATCATGACAATTACTATATTACAATGGAACATCCACGGTATTTTCAATAATTACAACGAACTAACACTACTTATAAAAGACTATGCTCCCGACATTGTATTTTGCAAGAAACCAACCTTCCATGTAATTTTACAAATTTATTTTCCCCAAAGAACATACTGGTTATTTTCAAAATTTTTCTTATAACACCTCAGCCAAACAAGGTATAGGTGTTCTTATTAAAAAGAACGTCCCACATACATACCGTAACATTAACTCCAGCGTACTCTGCTCCGCATTGCAGCTTAATTTTGAACAAGTTATTACTATTGTTAATGCGTACATCCCGCCAAGTCAAATCTTTTCATCCTCTGAGTTATCAGAAATTCTACAAAATCTGAATGGATCCACCATACTCCTTGGTGACCTAAACTCATGGAGTCCTCTATGGGGCTCGCCGCGCACAAACTCAAGAGGTAAAAAAATCGAAAGCGTAATTCTAGAAAACAGCCTAATTGTCCTTAACGACGGGTCCCCGACTCACCTTTCAACTCACAACACTTTCACCCACATCGATATCTCACTAATATCTCCACAGATAGCCCATAGGTGCAGCTGTTCTATATCAGATAACCTCCATGGAAGTGACCACTTTCCCATAACCATCCACATAAACACACCTACCCGCCCCGATAATACTCTACCCCTGCCTAAATACAAGACAGACCTAGCAAACTGGGAATGCTTTAATAAAAATTGCGAAAAATCAGCAGCACATTGGACTGAGGGCTGCCTAAATCAGCAAGTCGCACAATTGACGAAAGTCATACGAGCAGCTGCAAACTGCAGCATTCCTCAAACGAAAAGGGTGATCCACAAAGCCAAAGTGCCATGGTGGAACGCTAAGCTTCAACAGCTTCGCGACCAAAAGCAATGCTTGTTCTCGTCCTACAAAGCCAATATGAATGATATAAACCTCATCAGATACAAAAAAGCAAACGCCCTTTTTAAAAAAGCCGTACTTTCGGCCAAGCGTACCTCCCTTGGAAAATTTACTTCCAAAATCTCCCCAGTATCCTCCACAAAAAAGTCTGGTCCGATATAAAACGCCTAGCCGGCATCCCTCCCACACCGTTTAAATATATAAAATCCAACTCAGGTACTCTAACTGGATCATTTAACATCGCCGAAGAGTTTGCCTTATCTTGGTCTGAATACTCTTCTGACCAAAGTTGTTCAACTGAGTATATACGAGAAAAAAATCGGTATCTTTCAGAGCCCTATCTCATCGGTTCACTTTCCCCGTCGGCCACATGCTTAGATTCCAATTTCACATTGCTTGAAATAGAAAATTCAGTAGCAAAAGCAAAAGGAAAAAGCCCTGGGGCCGACAGAATATCTCCCCTATCTCCCCACCTAAAAACAAAACTTCTGGATATATTTAATGAAATGCTAAACACTGGAAAATACCCACATACATGGAGATCAGCTACCATTATCCCTATCCCAAAACCAAACAAAGCTCCTTCCGATATTAACAGCTACCGTCCAATTTCCCTGTTATCCTGTCTAGGTAAAACCCTAGAGAAAATAATAGCACAAAGACTTATCTGGTTCATTAAACGCCACAGCCTTATTTCCCATAATCAAGTTGCTTTCAAAAGAAAGCATAGCACGATGGACGCGTTATTGCGTATCCAACACTTCGCGTCGAACGCTCTTTCGACCAAAAATCACGTCTCTATCTTGGCGACGGATTTTGAAAGAGCCTTCGATCGCGTGGGGATTCATGCCGTACTTTGTAGACTCGAGCGCTGGGGCATTGGTCCAAGGCTTTTTAACCTAATTAAAGCCTTCATGACCAATCGGTCCTTCAGGGTTCGAATAAACAATGTCACATCGAGCTCCCACATTTTACACAATGGAATTCCGCAAGGTTCGCCACTCTCTGTGGTTTTATTTATGATAGCAATTGAGGAAATAAATAACATTGTAACACGGCACAAAGATATTTACATCTCACTATACGCAGACGACGCCATCATCTTTACAAAAATAAAAAATATTAATGCAGTCAGAACAAAATTTTTAGAAATATTGCAAGAAATTAACTTGTGGGGAGCAACCTCTGGAGCCTCTCTTGCCATTGAAAAATGCCAAACATTACATATTTGTCGGAAACAACGTTGTAACCTTTCTGACATTAACTTTAATAGCCGCACAATAATAAATGTAAACTTTTTAAAAATCTTGGGGATAACCTTCGACTCCAAACTACTTTTCCAACAGCACTGTCAGATTTTAAGAAAACAATTGGAAACTAGATTTAACATTATTAATTTTCTATCATCTAAATATTCTTTCATACACATTAAAACTCTCATAGATATTACGCGCTCATTAATGTTATCTAGAATTGACTACGGTCTGCCAATCTTCGGTTGGTGTGCTAAATCGCACTTAAAAAAGCTACAAGCCCCATATCACGGAGCGGTCCGTCGCGCCATTCACGCATTTCCCACATCGCCAGTAGCGTGCACATTGGCAGAATCCGGTCTTCCGAGTATCCAATCACGCGTAGAAGAAACTACATTGATGCTTATCCCGAAGCTGTACACCACGTCCAACTGCCTGCTAACCAAAGACTTCGGAGCCATTTTCAAACAAAAGAGGAATTTGAAGTGTATATCCACTCTAAGACGTTGCGCCAACTACATCAAGGAACTTGACCTCCCCTTGCCTAAGCCCAGGAGGTCTTTCAAATCGCCAGCACATTGGGGTTCAAAACAGCCTAACATAAACCTTCAAATCTACAATGCTGCTAAAAAGGATACATGCCGCTTAGAATACCAACAACGTTTTTGGAGTGCTCAACAAGATCTTGGTGAGAAAAACTGGATTTACACGGATGGCTCTAAAGTCACCGCCTCAACCACCTTTGCGGTTGTCGACTGCAACCGTAAAATAATTGCAGGAGGTAGGCTCCCGTCATACAACTCCATATTCACAGCCGAAGCCTTCGCCATTCTCAAAGCATGCCAATTCGCCTCCAAAAACGCTGGTAAATCTGTTATCTGCACAGACAGCCTCTCCTCTCTTTCCGCTATACGCAACAGGAATCACAATGACCTCACAATACAAGAAGTCAGGCACATTCTAAGTTCTCATCCAAAATTTTGGGAGGTGGAGAATATACCAACAAAGTTGGTAAAAGAATCCGATTCCATGTGCGAGAATAATTTCCTTTAAACGACCACGAGAAACGAGTGCGGCAAATATGTCGTTACTCTGCCTTTTCGCGACCCAAAACATATCGGTTCCGGGCTAGGGCATTCTAGGTCTTTCGCGTTGGCTCAGTTGGCGATTCGGTGATCCAGGAATATCTCGACTTAAAGCACATGCGTCAAGTTCTTCCTACCCATGATTGCAACGCCTATTATATGCCACATCACGCCGTCTTAAAACCGGAGAGCGTAACTACTAAACTCCGTGTAGTATTCAATGCCTCCAGCCCTTCATCAAATGGTACCAGTTTAAATGATATATCAGCCATCCAAAAGCTAGCAATATCATTCGAAATTTCATTTATGCTCCGGCTCTAGGCGGAGCGGACTCCACGGAAGAAGCTCAGCTCATGGTGCAAGAGCTCCGAGACGCTCTGAATTCCGCCGGATTTCCATTGAGGAAATGGACCTCCAACCAAAAGGAAGTTTTAGCGGCCATTCAGAGCAACCATCTATTAAATACTGATTTTCTCGAGATCGATGCAGAAAGCACTGCCAAAACCCTCGGTATTCGCTGGAAGGCAACCTCCGACGAATTCTTCTTCGTCCCGCCAGAGTTGGCTATTGAAACGTCCTTTACAAAACGCCAAGTCCTGTCCCAAATTGCCAAATTGTTGAACCCTGCAGGCTGGTTAGCGCCGTTTATCGTTCGAGCTAAAATTTTTATGCAGGAGATTTGGCTACAGGAGCTTGGGTGGGACGAAGACATTCCAAATGAGCTTTTTCAGCGATGGCTTTATTTTCTCCGAAGTTATTCGGTTTTGGAGCAGATACGCATTCCACGCTGGCTATCGTTTCATCCAGATTTCAAGGTCGAGCATCATGGCTTTTGCGATGCATCGCAAAGAAGTGGGCAGCACCATTATGGTGCAACTCCTAGCCGCGAAAACCCGGGTAGCACCAGTCAAAACGGTTTCGCTCCCAAGACTGGAGCTGTGCGGAGCGTTATTGCTTTCCGAAATGGCTGCAGCCATCATTCCGCAGATGCCTACGATTAACTCCGAACTTTACTGTTGGACGGACTCCACGATAGTGCTTGCATGGTTAAGCAAGCCAGCGTGCCAGTGGACCACATTTGTAGCCAATAGGGTGACGAAGATCGGCCAGGCCACAAAAACAGAGAATTGGTCTCATGTTCAATCTGAGCATAATCCAGCAGACCTGGCAAGTAGAGGAGTTTCCCTCCAAGATCTAGCCGATAGCCCCTTATGTCCACGGTGGAAACGAAATCCATTCTTAATCGGTGGCAGTATTTGAAAGCTCTCCATCAGCAGTTCCGTGTGCGATGGAAAGAAGAGTACCTCAAAGAACTCCACAAGCGCACTAAATGGCAGGCCCCGTCCAAAAATCTCCGCATCGATGACATGGTCGTCATCAAGGACTACAACTTACCCTCTAATGAGTGACGGCTCGGCAGAATTGAGTCTGTCTTCCCAGGAGCCGACGGCAACATACGTGTAGTAAATATCCGTACTGCACGTGGAGTTGTTAAACGTCCAGTGGCAAAAGTGGTGCTTTTGCCGACGGAGTCTTCCGAATCTCCACAATAATAGGCGCTCCTCTCGTCCTTAGTTGTAGTTCACTAGCACTAATCATCCATTATTTTTCATTTCGTTTTCGATCTCCTTTCGACATTCAACTACGCGCAGCATGGCCCCTCGTCAACAAAACGCATGCAGTGCACGTGCCTTGGAGAGCAGACGTACCCGAAGTATTCAATCCTACCGATGCCGAGTCTGCCGCGGTATCCATCCTCTTCGGAAGTGCGCGAGGTTCCTAAAGCTCAGCGCTGAAAAGCGTCTGCGAGCAGTCTTCATTAACAAATACTGCGCCATTTGCCTCGGTCACGAGCATTCCACGGGAGACTGCCGAAGCGGTGATCGTTGCAAGAAGTGCGACCGATCCCACCACACGCTGCTCCACATGCACGAGCAGGTTAGCTCGTTGTCGCGGTCGCGAGCGCGCTCGTGTCTCCAACCGGTGCCAACCCGGCAAGCAGCTTCGGCCTCGTCCCAACGTTTCCGCCGGCAAAATCCGCCAACTCAGCGTAGGAGTTCACCGCCACGACGCCCGGAATCGACCACGCCAGGCCCATCGCTGCAACGCCACAGCGTGAACATCCTTCCGACAGCGCTGGTCAAGTTGGAGACCGGGACGAAGACCTTCGAGACCGCAGCACTCATCGATCCCCATGAGCTGCATCGACGCTTCGTTGGCGTCAGCCTTTACGCTTCAGAAGACCAATGTTGGCGACGAGAAGGTCTGCACGATGACGATTCGCCCCAGGGTCGACGCGAACGCTAAGCTGGAGGTCGTGCTCAAGATCGAGCCCAGTGTACGGATCCGCACACCTGTCCGGGCATTGAGCGACACAGTGGTGTCCAAGTTCCGGGACATCATGCTGGCTGAAGACCAGTTCCATCGGCCTGCTACCGTCTCCATGGTCTTGGGAGCAGATGTTTATCCAAAGGTTATCCAATCCGGATTCCTGACCTTCGACGAGGGAATGCCGGTCGCTCAGAAAACTGTTTTTGGGTGGATCGTGTCCGGTGCCTGCAGCCTGCCGTAGGATGGCTATGTTGCAACCCCAGTGATTGCAAGGAGGGCGGAATGTCCAAGTTACGGGGTTTGGAATGTCACCCGCTCTCCGCTCCCTCTTACGCTCTCTCGCTCTTCACCACAGAGTCTCCAAGGAGTCTCCGCTGCGCTTGGGAGAGCCTAGCTAATTAGAATAAGCTTCAGTGTAAAAACTTTTACGATCGAATAAACATACGCCCGGTCACGCCCGCGCATCTAAGAAAAGTCAAGTGTTCGCCCTTTCGAGTGTTTTCTATTTCAGCCGATTTGGAAAATTCCAGGACAGCAACCCCCATCACACCCAACAGGTAGAAAAGAACAATATGTCTGGATACTAGGAAGAATATAAGCGAATAAATTGTATAGAGTATGGAAAAATGCAATACGATATTTCAAAAAGTTAGAAGGTATTCACCTATTATTTCACTTATACGCATTCCAGACAGAGTGTATACCTAATGTGTGTTCGGCCAAGACGACGGAACCTATTATTTCCTGTTCGAAGGAAGCGAGCATCCTGAAAAAAAAGAAAAGCCTATGTCTAGTCCTGGCGCCGAAGGCTAACGACGTCGCCTGGACAGTTCTTGAACTCACCTAGATGTTTTCATTTGGCTGGGGGAATGCAGTGCACTGCACTGCGCTGAATATGAAATTAAATTGATATTAAATATGACTGTTTTTTTTAAGTTCTTACCTGGAGCACGGTCTTTGGATATCATATTCCGAAAAGCCATCTTGATTGTAGATGGGTTCTGTGCTCTTTTTCTTAGGATAGTTTACTGCATCACCGCTGGCCATTTTAAGAAACTGTTGGTCATCATCTACATCAAATAAAGAAGTACGTGGCATTTTGTTAGAAATGTAATCGTACTGAATTTTTAGAAGCCAAATTTTTCCACGCACTCTACAAGGTTACACTCTGGCAACCTTAGGTTATTTGTTTGAAATATATCCTATCGGAACGACAGAATTGTATATTATCGTTGTGAAAATGATTAAACTGTGAAATGATTTATCATATATTGTTTCTATTGGGTTAAGTTTTTATACCCGTTACTCGTAGAGTAAAAGGGTATACATGATCAAAAGTATGTAACGGGCAGAAGGAAGCGTCTCCGACCATATAAAGTATATATATTCTTGATCAGGATTAATAGCCGAGCCAATCTGGCCATCTCCGTCCGTCTGTCCGTATGAACGTCGAGATCTCAGGAACTACAAAAGATGAGATGAGTTGAGATTAAGCACGCAGACTGTAGAGACATAGACGCAGCGCAAGTTTGTTGATTCATGCTGCCACGACCACTTTTACGCCCTCAAACCGCCCAAAACTGCCATGCCCACAATTTTGAAAAATGTTTTGATATAAACGGCAACCTTTGCATTGCCGCTGTCTACTGCCCACCTCGATTTAATATCTCTGAAGGTCAATTCATGGACTTCTACAACAATCTGGGGGATCGCTTCATAGCCGCAGGAGACTACAACGCCAAACACACGCACTGGGGATCACGCCTCGTGACTCCCAAGGGAAGGCAACTGTATAATGCACTTTTAAAGGTGAGCAATAAACTGGACTACGTTTCTCCTGGTAGCCCCACATATTGGCCTGCAGACCCAAAAAAGATCCCAGATCTAATTGATTTCGCGGTGACAAAAAACATCCCACGCAATCTAATAAGCACCATAGCACTACCGGATATCTCATCTGACCACTCGCCTTTGTTGATAAGCCTTCTTCAAAGCCCAGAAATTGCGGACCACCCCCACAGGCTGACGTCGCACAACACTAACTGGATGAAATACAGAAAGTATGTGAGTTCCCACATCGAGCTAACTCTCTAACTAAATATCGAAGCGGACATCGACTGCTCCACCGCCGCACTGGAAGAGGTACTCGTCACAGCAGCCAGGATCTCAACCCCTAAACGGAAGGATGGGGAATTTAAGAAGTTCAAAACCAACCGGCAAATTGAACAGCTGGTTCTGGAAAAGAGGCGTCTGCGACGAGCTTGGCAAACCAGCAGATCGCCATGCTCAAAGCAAAGACTTACTGAAGCCACCCGCAATCTAAGCCGGGCCCTGAAGCAAGAAGCTAAAAAGGAACAACTTAAATATATTGGAAAACTCTCGCCAACTAGTACAAAGCATCCATTGTGGAGGGCTCACCCAAATCTAAGTTCTCCAATTCAAACCGTCACCCCTATAAGGAATTCTTCAGGGTGCTGGGCCCGCAGCGACAAAGATAGAGCCGAATCATTTGCCTTACATCTCAGAGGCGTCTTTCAGCCGAACCCCGCAGCAAATGATTATGTTTCTCCGCAAATCCACCTCGAAACTGAATCCAAGCCAACTACATTTCAGCCGAACGAGATCACAAAAGTCATCAGGGAGCTAAAACCAAAAAAGGCTCCAGGCGGTGACCTAATAACTACAAAAATGATAATGGAACTTCCGTACTGTGCTATTAAGGTCATCTGTAAACTCTTCAATGGTATCATAAGTCTCGGCTATTATCCAAGGAAATGGAAAAATCAATTATTATAATGATACCGAAGCCCGGAAAAGATCACACGATTCCGTCATCTTACAGACCAATAAGTTTATTATCATGCCTGTCCAAATTATTCGAAAAATGCCTTCTAACGCGCATAATACCATATATGGGAGCCCACAACATTATCCCAGCCTATCAATTCGGCTTCAGAGAAAAACACGGAACTATAGAGCAAGTAAACAGAATAACATCAGAAATTCGCACAGCCTTCGAACATAGGGAATATTGCAGCGCGATATTTCTCGACGTATCTCAAGCATTCGACCGCGTCTGGCTCAAAGGTCTCATGCATAAAATTAAAACACACTTGCCCGGGTACACTCATAAACTCCTTGAATCCTACCTCTACAATAGAGCCTTCGCAGTAAGATGTAACACAACAATTTCCGACAGCTACACTATCGAAGCTGGGGTCCCACAAGGTAGCGCACTTGGGCCAACTTTATTCGTCCTTTACACAGCAGATATTCCCACGAGTGACCGACTAACAACATCCACCTTCGCCGACGACACTGCGATCCTTAGCCGCTCCAGATGCCCAGTCCGTGCAACAACCCAACTCGCCAACCACCTCGTGGTAGTCGAGAAGTGGCTATCTGACTGGCGTATTAAAATAAACGAACAAAAGTGTAAACACATAACGTTTACCCTTAACAGACAAACTTGCCCTCCGCTCTGTATGAATAGCACGCAGATCCCCCAAGCTAATGAAGTAACGTATCTGGGCATCCACCTCGATAGACGTCTAACATGGCGTAGACATATCAAATCCAAGAATCTGCACCTAAAACTGAAAGCCAGCAGCCTCCACTGGACTACAAGGTCCTGCTCTACAACTCCACTCTTAAGCCAATCTGGACGTATGGCTCCCAGCTGTGGGGGAACGCGAGCAGAACCAACATAGACAACATACAGCGAGCCCAATCAAAGATCCTGCGAACTATCACTGGTGCACCATTGTATATTCGTAACCAAAACATCCACAGGGACCTCGGCATTCTCGCAGTAAAAGATGAAATAGACAAGCAAAAAGCGTCCTACAATGAAAAACTCTCTGTCCACCCAAATCCTCTAGCAAGGGTCTTGACTCGGGTCTCCTGCCGAACCCGCCTGCAACGTTCAGACCTTCCAACCCAGCCATAACTTGTCAGGGCCACTGTCTCAGTCTACATGACTCCTAGTTGGGTTATAGTATAAGATTTGATACACTTATTGTTAGTTTCGTAAATGAGAAGATTCAATAAATAAAAGCAAAGCATTAAAAAAAAAAAAAAAAAAAAAAATCTTATTACTGATAGTTCTGCTATTGCCAAAGTTAAGGTGAATACAGAATTAATACCTCAGGTAGCTCGTTGGTGGATCATTGTGAATTCATTCACCGAGATGGTAGCAAAATGGCTCACGTTGACGCCTTGAGTCGTGCTCCGGACTTAAGTTCTCAGATACCTCTAGATGAAATAGTACGCACTATAATAACTGACATTGACGACTGGCTTTTGACTATGCAACTACATGACCAAACGCTTGCTGAGATTATCGCCGTCTTGAAGGGTCAACGACATATGGATCAGTCAAAGCAACTTCAAGCTGATTACGTCATTGAAAATCACCTTCTGTATGCAAAGTCGGAAATGGAAAGGCTTTCGTTGTTCCAACGGCAGTTAGGTGGCGTACAGTACGGACAAGTCACGATGATATAGGGCATTTTGGATTCGACAAAACCATTGCACGGATTAAATTAAGATTCTGGTTCCCAAAAATGCGAAAATATGTAAAGGACTACATATCATCATGCATTGAATGCTGGTACTACAAGTCGAAAGGTGGAAATCCCGAAGGATGTATGCACTACAACGACTCCGATCCAATACCATTTCGAAAACCTCACATAGACCATCTGGGACCCTTCATTCGCAGCAAACGAGGATTAACCCTTATTCTGGCTATATCTGATCTGTTCAGCAAGCCCCTAACAGTAAAAAGTACGAAAACCGCACCCGTACTAAACATCCTTAGTGAAATATCAAGTTATTTCGTTTTGCCTAGCGTTATTATATCCGACCGTGGAACAGCGTTTACTTCAAAGCAGTTTGAAGATTATTGTAAGAACAACCAGATCCAGCACATCAAAAACGCCGAACGAACACCTAGAGCAAATGGACAAGTAGAGCGTGCGAATCAAACAATCCTTAATTATGTACGGACTATGAGTGAGAACCCGAAGGATTGGGACCTATCTTTACATAATCTTCAATGAAGTGTCAATTCACAAAAGAATGATACGTCGGGATTTATTTACTATTAGTATTATTCATAAACTTTTAATTGTAAGTAGGATTATATTCTGGGCCTTCACTGTACCATGCTGTTTTTAAGTTGGCACTATGATGCTACCTTCGACTGTACGTAGGTAGGTCAGGCCTGGGTTTTGTTCTTCGCAACGAATTAATAGAGAATAGATTCAATATAAATAGCTGCATTACTAAAAGACTTGAAGGGCCAACAACCAAAAAAAGAAATGCAATGCCTTGTTTACATAATATATCGTTGCAAATAAGAGAGACAAATTTTATGATATCACTTACATGTTGTTTTCTCCCACGGCGAAAGTACTTTCTCCGGCGAAATTCTTATTGTTTCATGTTTAGGACTTGATGAATGTTTGCGCAAAATTGTTTATATATTTTATATTTTATTGAGGTATTGCATTGGATGAGTGGTTTGAGTATTATTTATGGTTTTAATTTTGATAAATATACCTGTTACTCCTAGAGTAAAAGTGTATACTAGATTCGTTGGAAAGTATGTAACAGGCAGAAGGAAGCGTTTCCGATCAGAATCAATAGCCGAGTCGATATGGCCATGTCCGTCTGTCCGTCCGTCCGTCTGTCCGTCCGTCTGTCCGTATGAATGTCGAGATCTCAGGAACTACAAAAGCTAGAAAGTTGAGATTAAGCATACAGACTCCAGAGACATAGACGCAGCGCAAGTTTGTCGATTCATGTTGCCACGCCCAATATAACGCCCACAAACCGCCAAAAGCTGCCATGCCCACACTTTTGAAAAATGTTGTAATATTTTTTCAGTTTTTTATTAGTCTTATAAATTTATATCGATCTGCCAAAAAAAATGTTGACACGCCCAATCTAACGCCCACAAACCGCCCAAAGCTGCCACGCCCACACTTTTGAAAAATGTTTTGATAGTCTTGGGAGTCTTGTATGCTTAATCTCAACTTTCTAGCTTTTGTAGTTCCTGAGATCTCGACGTTCATACGGACAGACAGACGGACAGACGGACGGACAGACGGACATGGCCAGATCGACTCGGCTATTGATCCTGATCAAGAATATATATACTTTATATGGTCGGAAACGCTTCCTTCTGCCTGTTACATACTTTTCAACGAATCTAGTATACCCTTTTACTCTACGAGTAACGGGTATAAATATTGGATATGGTTTCTATAAGGTATGTTTTGTTTTTATTTATGTATCATACCAAATTACTTATCTGACTTGTGTATCATACCAAATATCTTCTCTGACTTGTAGGCCAAGGATAAACCGCTTCTTCAAAAAAAAAAAGCGTTTTCAATGGGCTCAACGGCAATGAGACACCATCATATTTAGCGATGAAGCTAAATTTTATGTTAGTGTCGGCGATATGAGGAAACGCATCATCCGTACAAAAACCGAAACATACCATAAAGACTGTCTTAAAAGGACTGTAAAGTTTCCTGCAAGCACTATGGTATGGGGATGTATGTCTGCCAAAGGATTGGGGAAGCTGCATTTTATTGAAGGGATGGTTAATGCTGGAAAATATATTAATATTTTGGAAGAAAGTTTGCTGCCATCTATACCAAAACTGGCAGATTGTGGTGAATTCACTTTTCAGCAGGTCGGAGCATCATCGCACACAGCCAAAATAACCAAAAATTTACTGCAATATAAGCAAATGGAGGTTTTAGATTGGCCATCAAATAGTCCAGATCTAAGCCCTATAGAAAATATTTGGTGGCTAATGAAAAGCAAGCTTCGAAATGAGCCACAAAGGAGCATTTCTGACCTTAAAATTAAGTTGCAAGATTTCTTGAGAACATTGCAAAAATTTATTAAAATCAATGCCAAAACGTGTAAAATGTTTAGTACAGGCCAGGGGCGATGTTACACAATTCTAATATTAATTAATTTGTTATATTACGCAGCGTTCGAATTAATAGTGGTCATTTTTTTCTTATCTCTTAAGTCTACCGTTTGAATGAATTAGTCATGTTGTTGTTGTTGGAAGTACAAGAAATTGTAAAGAGAACAAAATTCCCTTTTAGACAAAATACATTAGCATAAGTTATCTGTAATAGTATTGAAAATATAGTGTGTTGAACATTGCACACTGTCAAAAACACATACTGTTCGAATTAATAGTTGGGGCTCGTATATAGTCATGTTTTACGACTATCAGATACCCGTTATATAGCTAATAAGTATTTCTTGCGCTGGGTCTCTGTCTCTTGTAGAAGCGCTGGTCGATGAAAAGATACACAAAGATAAAAAGATACAAAGAGCGAAAATAAATGTAGGCCTAAAAGTAGGCAATGGTTTTGGAGGATGTCCCAACTGTAAGCAAAGGCAAGCGCAAAGGTTTTTTTTTTTTTTTTTTTTTTTTTTTTTTTTTTAATAATAATAATTTTTTATTTATTAAGGCATACGGGGAAACTTGGAGCCCCTTTGTGTCCTTCTTTTCTATTAATTCAGCCCATTTGGGCGCGCCGGCTAACTACAGTTAGCTTTTTCTATTTTACAATGATTTTACTACAATTACATAACAATCACAGATAACATATAGGAATTAAGATAAGCGTCAGCTTCTGCTGACCCTTGTCACAGGAGATCGGGATATGAGATCCCTCGGTTGTCTTCTATTCAGCCTTCTTAGTGGGCGAGATCTATTTAGAGCGCTGGCCAGCCGATTTCTGTGGCGCTCCAACCTGTCATGGTATCTGCTCGAGTGCTGGTTTATCTCGTCAAATACCGTTGCGAGTTTCAGGTCTCTGTGCAGGGTGGTGTTTCGCACAAACCACTCGCATCCGGTGATGAGTCTTGCGACCTTATTTTGTATAGCCTGGATCCTTTTGATTTGGCTGTCGCATGCCAAGCCCCAGATTTGGCACCCGTACTTCCAGTTTGGAGCTAAAATCTGTTTGTAGATTGTCAGCTTGTTGGAAAGCGACAATTTACTGCGCGGACAGAGTAGCCAGTAGTGCTTCGCCACCTTAGCACGTAGGCGCGTTCTAATGTCGGTCACATGCTTGGCAAATGTGAGTCTGCGATCCAGAAGCACTCCAAGGTATTTGGCTGCATTCGGCTGTGGTACAGGGGCTGCCTCGATGTAAACGGGCGGTGGCGTTCTCCGCTTTAAAGTATAGCAGACGTTGTTGGATTTACTGCTATTTATGCCAATGTTCCAACGTCTTGCCCATTCCGAGAATCGATCTGCAAAGTCCTGTATACCATCCGCTGCGTCGTGCTCGCATCGGGACCTGTAGGTGACGCACACGTCATCGGCAAATGTGGCCAACATTGAATTCCCGTAGAGGCTTACATCCGGCTGCGGCATGTCGTGGCTATATAGGCAGTAGAGCAGGGGGCCAAGGACACTTCCTTGTGGAACACCAGCTGCCACATTGTGCTCGGTGGAAATTGCTGAATGGAAGCGCACAGCGAACCTCCTACCTTCCAGGTACGATTTTAGCAACCCATAATATGGAGCAGGCAGCGTTTGCTTGATTTTTAGCTGAAGTCCAAGGTGCCACACTCGATCAAACGCTTCTCGAATGTCCAAGAAGAGGCTGTTGCAATATTCTTTGCTGTCGTAGGCAGTCAGAATTTGCTCGACGACCCGATGGAGCTGCTCGACAGTACAGTGGCCAGCACGAAAACCGAACTGGTGCTCAGGGGTAATCCCCTGGGCTTCCATAATCCTTACAATCCGGACAGCAATCATTCTCTCAAACACCTTCGAAATTGAAGGGAGGAGACTGATCGGCCGGTAGGAGGCGGGCTCCCTTTCCGGCTTGCCAGGTTTGTGGATCATGGAGATTATCCCGAGCTTCCACTGATAAGGGAAGTATTGCAACCTCACAATAGCGTTGAAAACCAACGTTATGTAGAGGATCGCTTGGCTGGGCAGGGCCTTCAATGTGGCGTTGCAGATGACGTCATGTCCTGGTGCTTTGTTGCTACTCTGGCGCACAATGACTTCGGCTACCTCGCAGGGTTCAAACGGCGTGATTGGCAGATCCATTTGAAGCGCTTGGTTCAACCGCTCCTGAGTTTCTTCAATCTGTTGCAGGCTGGCAAGGTTGAATGGTTGAAATCGCTCAGCGAGGTGCGCAGCGAATACCTCCGCTTGTCCCAAGTCGGTCCGACACCATGTCCCGTTGCTATCGACTAAAGGCGACTTCCTCGTGCAACGCCTTTTGATTGCGCGCGTGGCCTTCCACAGCGAATGCGTCGCTTCGCTTTCTACTCCAGTATTGGCAAGCCTTTCGTCGAACCATGCGGATTTGTGCCGCACCAGCGCGCATCGGAGCCTACTCAGCGCTCGATTCCATTCCGTCTTGTCCAACGGGTGACGGGACCTCATCCACCTAGTGCGTAAGCGCCTCTTCTCAGCTATGAGCAGCAGGATCTCTCTGGTTATTGGGATTCGATCTACCGCGAGCTGCCGAGATATGCTGCGAGTTGCCAGTCGAGCTGCTGACTTGATATTGTTGGTGAGCAGTTCAATAGCTTCATCAACATCCTGACCAGAGTTTAAGGTAGTGTTGAGGGGCAATGTGGATTCTAGTTGCGATTGGAATACCTCCAGGTTAGTACGCCTAGTGATAAGCCGCTCCATCTTAGGGTAGCATATCGCCCCCGCATCCAGCGTAATTACCAGAGGCAGGTGGTCGGAGCTAAGCTCAACAACCGCACTTATGTTAGCGTGAATGCCCAGCACACCCTTTGTCAGTGCAAAATCAATGTACCCTGGGGAGCCTCTACTGCCATACGGGTATCTTGTTGGTCCTCCTGTTGCTAGCGAGTTCACCTCCGAGTTTAGTACGAGATTCGCTAGTGCAATGCCTCTTTGGTTGCTCCTTCCCGCACCCCAGAGCCAGTGGGACGCGTTCCAATCGCCCGCAACGATGAATTTCGTCTGGAACTCTTCTAGAATATCCTTAAACTCGTCCGTAGTCCATGCAAATCTCGGTGGGCAGTAGACCGCTCCAAAGCTTATAGGACCAAGTGCCGTTTCAATAGCCGCCGGCGCGAGCTGCACCTTGTCAGTGGCTATTGGTGTTAGCGGGAAGTGGGCAAGGCTAGATTTGATCAAGATTGCTGCCCCTCCTTTGGCGTTGCCAGCACTCGGATCATTGGCAGTGTAAGCTACAAAGCCGAATAGCTTGGGCGCCTCTGTCCCCTTGCAGTGTGTCTCGCTGAGCAGTAACACATCGATTTCATGACGTTGCACGAAGCACTCCACTTCAGGCAACTTCGTGGATACGCCGTCGGCGTTCCGCACTAGGATGCGCAACGGCATCATTATGGGGCTTGCTGCGCATGGAGGGCAGTGAGCAGATTAAGAATCTGCCCCTGCTGCTGTGTCTGTTGTTGCTGCTGCTTTAGCATCATCATCATAAGCTCCATCTGCTTTTCTTGGAGCGCCCGGAGGGAGTTAATGCTATCACTCAGTGCCTTGAGGATGACTTCGATGTTGTTGCTGGTGTCCGTCGGCTGCTGGAGTTGATCTCTCGTCGTCCTTTGTCGGCTGCGGCTCCTGTCGTTGCAGTGCTGCTGGTGCTGCTTTGCTATGTCTGCATAGGAAACGCCGCCTTGAAGGGTGGCAGTCGCCCTGCTTCCGGTGGTGTAGCTTGGCAAACTTCTACCCGTACCTTCGGTTTTGCTTCCAAGTCCACTCTTCGGCCTCGAGCGTTGCAGATACTCCTGGTACTTGGTGCAGCCCGAATAGTTGGCTGGGTGCTGTTTACCACAGTTGTAGCAAGTGCATTCCTCACTGCGCGGTCGAGTACACTCCTTGGCAGGATGCTCTCCACCGCACTTCACACATATGTGTGCTTTACGGCAGTATTTGGCCGTGTGACCAAACTGCTGGCATCGGTGACATTGCACGATGGCAGTGCGCTTGCGAAGTGGTTCTATTACCACTCTCATATGGCATAGAGTCTTCACTGCCAGAATCTCCTTGTTATTGGCCGCAGCGGCAATATTAATGAAGAACATATTGACTGGCTTTGTTGTGGGAGTGCCAGGCTCGCTGCGCTTTAGGGGCGTATGTACATCAAGGACCTTGTGACCAGCTTTTTCAATCTCCTCCTTAATCTGGGCGGTCAGCATGCTGTGGTGCAGACCTTTTACGCAGACTCTATAAGGTCTGTCCTCCTTCAGCTGGTAGCAATGAAACTCGTATTGCTCGTCCTCTAGCCAGCTGACGATACTTCGAAACGTGCTTGCATCAGCAGCGTAAAGTCGCATGACACCACCCAGCGATGCTCTAGCTTCGACCTTGCTAATGTCAGCCACTCTTTTAATTCCCAGCATCAGCAAGTTGACGTTGTTGACACCTTCAAGCACAATTGGTGGTGGCTTTGGTTGCGCTTTGCCAGTAGCCGCCCTCTCCTGCGCAGCTATAGCAGCTTGGCGGCTAGTGCTGGGCTGCTCGTCACTTTCAAGTTCAGATTCCATGTTAGCTGGCGTGTCCGCGAGGAGCCCGAAACGATTTGATCGGCCATTGTAGCTAGCTTGGGAGGTATCATCCTTCTTGCCAGAGTTCAATTTCTTCCTCTCAAGATCTGGAGAAGAGCCTGGTATTGTCTTGCGCTTTACAGTTTGGAAGCGCTGCACTACTGCGTGACCTGAAGCAGAGTTTAGGTTGTGGGTGTGGAGCCCAGCTGGGGATTCATTGGCGCTCGAAAAGGGGCCAGTAGTCGGAGTCACCGTCGTGGTAATCTCGGTTACGCCGTTCATCGTCTCAGGTTGATTGACGGCTTTTCTAAGCGCATCGCCAAGCATCTCTTTATATCTTGTTGTTTTCATGCTGTCTCTAGCTTTCGTTTTTAGAGCACGCCTGGAAGTATGCATCAAATCACCAGGGTCCTAGTCAAGACTTGGACCCTGGGATAGTTGGAGCTTTGAGCTCAACAGCTGATTTTTGTGCACAAGCGAACACGTGGCCGCTGGGAGCCCCACTTTGTGTAAATAAATTCACAGTCTTTTTTAAATGAAAGTGGTTAAGTTCCACCACAGTATCACTGATATCGACTTGAGGGTCACTACTAACAATTTGTGCCACAATTTTGGACTTGTCTTTGGTTTATCACGGCGAACAGAAGTTTTCACTTTTCGAGTTGAAATGATTTGCTAATTTTTCTGCCGTGGGGGTCATGAACCTAAAAATGATAGGGTGTTAAAACGTGAACTTGAAAATAGGGACCATTTGAAATTATTTATTTTTTCTTGTACGGAATAAAATGGTCAAGGTTGGGTGGGCTAATACCAGTTGCTATAAAAACAGCCATAGCAACAATTTTTCAAGTCGCCTTGTTTCCTAAATTCTTTTCTGTCTATCGCCCCAATGTTTCCTTTTTTTTTACTTTTTTTTTTGTTCTTTTCGGATCTGAGTGCCCTTTTCCTATAATTCCCGAAGCACGCGAAATTTAATAATTCTTTTTGCATACGACGCCAGCACTGCGAGTAATACACTTAGAAAAACCCACCCATCGTCCCGAATCTGAGCAAGGCCGGAAGCAACGCGTGCGGTATTACCTCGTATGTCCATCAGCTGGTCCGAATAATAATAACAGTGATATGCTACAGAATAATTAATGGCGCCCAAACGTGTCGGCCAACCGGCAAGCCGAGTAATATATGCTAACTGGCCATCTCCATTGAACAACTTTTGGAAATCAGCAGAAGCTTAGGCCAACTAATCCCTCACTCACACTCTTTTCTAAAATCTTTATCTTTTGTCTTGAAAAAAAAAATAAACAAACATGCTATTGCAAATGGACCAGGTGGACGAAAGTATCTTTCAATAGATTTTTGGCCCTGGCTCTGCAAAGTATACATATTTAAACCTAGACTCTAAGAGTTTAGACTAGCGAATGATTTCAAGTAATCGCGCTTCGACCAAAGAGTCTAAGGTTAATTGTATTTTAGTTGAGATAAATGGGAAAGTCGAAGTAAAGGATTTCTGGATGCAGTGTAAGCCTTTTCCTTTCTTAAATTTGCCCGACTTCTATACCCTTCTACATATCTAATAATTTAGCTATTGAATACAATTAGTTTCAAAATAACCAACGAAGCTAGCAAAATTTTTGTGTTGATTGTTTTTCTTATTATATTTTATGTTCTGTGTATACTGAACTCTTTTGTGGTATATTACTACAAATGTGTTCTATACCAAACATAAAATTAATCCTATCTTACAGAACTGAATAAAACAAGTTTATACCCTTTCTGAAGCAAGTAATAGCATGACCCCGGTATTTAATTGAATAATACTTACCACACCTTTTGATTTAAATTAAATTTTTATAGTTTTCTTAAAACCATGCCTTTAACACGCAGCCCAGAGACAGTACATGAGGAAGAAAGAGCTGCACATTGCTTCATATGTACTAACCCCATTGAGTATACAGCACAGCTGCTAACAACAAATTGTGATCATACGTTCCGCCTGGCGTGTTTTAATACGACAAACCGCAAGGTGTGTCCCGTCTGTAGAGCTCCCATTGAATTGACAGAATCGGGAGACAATAGCCTGGCAGAAAAACCATCAGGTTCCCAAAATCTAAACCAACAGTTAGAAGCAAATACAATGATGGATTCGCAAGTGGGTGATCCAAATATAGGTAAACTAGTTCGGGCTATAACAGACGCGTTGAGTTCCGCTGCACATAGGCAGTCAGAAGAAATAAGGGATATGTCAGACAGGCAATCACGACTTATTTCAAGGGCAATTGAGGCAGGCTTCCAAAGAATGTCTCTACCGAGTCGGACAAGCGAAAGAAACAGGAGAGAGCAAGTTCCGACAGAAATTTCCCCTAATCAATCCGGAAATATAAACACCGAAGCCAGTTTTCATTCAGAAGCATTTGATCTCCGGCCAGATCGTATTAGCCAAATTATGACTAATTGGAAATTAAGATATACGGGTAAGGGTTTCCTGTCAGTTGACGATTTCATTTATCGAGCAGAAGCGTTGACTAGACAAACACTGGACGGGAATTTTAACTTGCTGGCCCGATATTCGAGCAACTTGTTTGAAGGTGGGGCAGCAGAGTGGTTTTGGAGGTATCATAAGACAGTACCAATAATAATTTGGACCGACTTGTGCGTAGCTTTAAGGACACAGTTTAAAGATGCACGTACGGATAGAGATATCCAAGCCTCAATTGATCAGCGTAAACAGAAGCACAATGAGTCGTTTGATGAATATTATCAGGCAATCGCGGCAATGGCTGACCATTTATCGCAGCCAATATCGGAATCCTATATGCTAGGGGTCTTAAGGTCAAACCTTTTGACGGAAATACAGCATGAGTTGCTTCATATTCCCATCCACAGCGTGGCTGACCTGCGCCAAGCGGTGCGCAGACATGAGATTTTCAAGCAGCAATTGTCTAAGCCAAATAATACCTTCAGTCGACCGCCGCCCAAAAGACAGGTGAACAAAATAGAACCGCAATTTAAGGATCAACTAGATAGTGAAGATCCAGAAGTTGAAGAAATTGCGGCCATAGATTTAAAATGTTGGAACTGTGACATGACCGGGCATAGATACCATGATTGTACGAGGGAACGCCGCGTTTTCTGCTATGGTTGCGGAAAACCTGATACCTACCGCCCAAATTGCAGTCATTGTCAGTCTTCAAAAAACTGAAAAGGCCGAGCACCAACAAACAGTGCTCGCAAAACTTATCTGTCGTCCGAACCGAAAGTAGACCAATAAGTCACGAACCAGTTCTTCTTATCGCTGACATTCCTAAGCCAACAAATCGTACACATTTCCCGGAAGTATCAATAGGTAAACAACATTATAGTATTAAAGAAAAGGTCCCAGCCATAAATGAAAAATCAAAACAATGCAAACCAGACCGAGGCCGTCATTATTTCGAGAAGCGTAAGCAAGAACGCGTTACGGTGCTTTCAGCCATGATTGGAAATACGCTAGACGTACGACCATATGCAGAAGTATCTATTTTGGGCAGAACTGTTAGTGGGTTGTTAGACTCTGGAGCATCTATTAGTTGTATAGGCGGAACCTTTGCAGAGGATCTCTTAAATGACCAAAGCCAAGGGCTCAAACCTTTTAAATGTTCGGTAAAAACTGCAGATGGAAAGTCCCAGCGGGTTATGGGCAAGCTGACCACAGAAATATTCTTTAGGAACAAGTCGTAGGAAATTAATTTGTATATCGTTCCATCGTTGTCTCAAAATCTTTACCTAGGAATTGATTTCTGGATCAGGTTTGATTTGCTACCTTCGTTCAACTCTAATCTTGCTGTTTCAGCAGTAGAAGATTCTATGCTGCGCCCGTTAACTGCGAAGCAGCAAAAACAACTAAAAGATTCCATTGCACTATTTCCGTCATTTTCTGAAACTGGATTGGGTCGCACTTCCGTTCTTAGTCATTGCATTGATGTGGAAAATTCAAAACCAATAAAGCAGAGGCATTATCCAGTGTCTCCCGCTATTGAAAAAATGATGTACGCAGAGCTTGACCGCATGTTGTCGTTAGGAGTGATCGAGGAATCCAACAGTGCATGGTCCTCTCCTGTAGTCCTTGTACGTAAGCCAGGAAAAGTCCGCCTTTGTTTGGATAGCAGGAAGGTAAATGCAGTAACGGTTAAGGATGCATACCCTATGCCGTTTATTGATGGTATACTAAGCCGTTTGCCAAAAGCTGAGTTCATTTCTAGCTTAGACTTAAAGGACGCGTTTTGGCAAATTCCGCTTGAACCAAAATCGAGGGATAAGACTGCGTTTACGGTCCCAGGCCGCCCTCTCTATCAATATACTGTCATGCCATTTGGGCTCTGCAATGCACCTCAGACTATGTCCAAACTGATGGACAAAATTGTTCCGGCCAGTTTGAAAGAGAAGTCTTTGTTTATCTAGATGATCTATTAATAGTGTCCGAATCTTTCGAGAAGCATATTCAAACGTTAAAAGAACTTGCAGTGAACATCTCCAAGGCCGGTCTCACGATTAATGTCCAGAAAAGCAAGTTCTGTTTAAAGGAAATTCAATATTTAGGCCATGTTATCGGACATGGAACCATCGCGACGGATCCAGAGAAACTGTCGGCCATTGTAGACTTTCCGGAACCTCGATCAGTTAAACAGCTTCGCAGATTTTTGGGCATGACTGGGTGGTACCATAAATTCATTAAAAACTATGCCACCGTGGCTTCACCCTTGACTGATGCCCTCAGACAAAAAGGAAATTTGAATGGTCCGCAGAGGCGCAAAAGGCGTTTGGAGCTCTGAAACAACACATGTGCGAGGCACCTGTCTTGCATAGCCCAAATTTTGATGAACCCTTCTTTATACATTGTGACGCCAGTCACACTGGAATTGGTGGGGTATTGGTTCAGTTAAGTACTGAAGGTGACGAAGTACCGATCGCTTTTATGTCGCGAAAATTAAATCAATGCCAAAGGAATTACTCCGTCACGGAAAAAGAATGTCTGGCAGCAATTATGTCTATAAAGAAATTTCGAGCGTACGTGGAAGGCCATAAATTCACCGTAGTCACCGACCATGCGTCATTGAAATGGCTCATGTCTCAAACGGACTTGAGCAGCAGATTGGCGAGGTGGGCACTCAAGCTTCAGGGGTTTAGTTTTGAGATCAAACATAGAAAAGGTACTCAGAACGTCGTTCCAGATGTCCTCTCTCGGGCTTTCACACAAGACCTTTCCGCGTTGGAGTTAGATCGATTTATTGACCTGCAATCTGACCACTTTAGAAGCAAGGATTATGAGGAACTAAAATTAAAAGTTCAACAGAATCAGTCTTTGCTTCCAGACGTAAAAGTTATGGACAGTCTTTTGTATCGCAGGACGGAACATGCAGCTGGCGAAAGAATAGCAGATGATATGGTTTGGAAACTGTGGATACCAAAAGAATTGGTTCCCATGGTACTACAAATATCGCACGATCATCCCTTAGCTTCTCACTGTGGTATCAATAAGACCCTTGAACGAGTACGTAGGTACTTCTTCTGGCCCAATCTGGTTGCAGACGTTAAGGCTCACGTGAATGGTTGTGAGATATGCAAATGCTCGAAACATCCCAATTATAGTCTTAAACCAAACCTTAGCAAAACAGGCGAAACGCAAAGATTTTTCCAGAAACTGTATGTCGACTTCCTTGGTCCATACCTGCGATCTCGGTCTGGTCATATAGGAGTTTTTGTAGTGCTGGATCACTTTACTAAATTTCCTTTTTTAAAGCCTATCAAAAAGTTTACGGCAGAGGCAATTCTAAAGTACGTTGAAGAAGAGTTACTACACTGTTTTGGCATTCCTGAAGTAATAGTATCTGATAACGGCGTTCAGTTTAAATCACATGCTTTTAACCGTCTTTTAGATAAATATAACATACGTCACTCTTATACGGCCCTTTACGCCCCTCAAGGTAATCCGTCGGAAAGAGTAAATAGGTCTGTGATCGCTGCAATTAAGTCGTATATACATCCCAATCAGACAAACTGGGATGAACACTTAAGCAAGATTTGCTGTTCCCTACGGTCTAGTTTCCATACGGCCGTTAACACTTCACCCTATAGGTTGACCTTCGGACAGCACATGGTTACCAATGGATCAACGTATAGGCTTCTACGTAATCTCGGGGTGCTTGAAGACCGTTCAGTTCGCTTCCAGAGAGATGATAGTTTTGATTTGGAACGAAGCAAGGCGGTAGCGACCATGAGGAAGCAGCATCAAAGAAATGAAAACTCTTATAATTTAAGAAGCCGTGAAGTTTCATTCGTCCCCGGTCAAGAGGTCTACAGGCGGAATTTCTGTCAAAGTAATTTTGCAAAGGGGTTCAATGCTAAACTTGCCCCTGCGTTTCTAAAAGCGCGTATTAAAAGAAAACTCGGCAACAGTTACTACGACGTGGAGGATACACAAGGACGTTATGTAGGAAAGTTTCATGTGAAAGATCTCAAGCAATAACATAATGAAATTATAGCTCCCAGCGTGGATCCCGCTTTGTAGGCTTTTCTTTCTCTCCTAAGCGCGATCTTGTTGGGGGGGTTTTGTAGAAGCGCTGGTCGATGAAAAGATACACAAAGATAAAAAGATACAAAGAGCGAAAATAAATGTAGGCCTAAAAGTAGGCAATGGTTTTGGAGGATGTCCCAACTGTAAGCAAAGGCAAGCGCAAAGGTAATCAAGGTCCGTCCACAGATTTAAAAAAAAAAAGTCGCATAATAATGTACAAATACTTTGCGCGGGTGCGGTCATAGCTAGGACATTCCTCTGAAATGAGCATAGGGTGTGAATTGTCAAAGGAATTCGGGATGTGGAAATTTCAAAAATTTATTACCGATTAGCTAGTTTATAGCTTAAAGTGGGTAGGGCTCCGCCTTCATCTCAGGGATGATATTCCTTGTTCCAGTGCCACATTGACACTGGAGACTAAAATGGCTTTGGAATTCGGGCCTATAAAACTGCCCTTAACCCCAAATTCGGGCTATTTGCCGCTTCACCTGCCAACCAGCCACATCGAAGTCTCTGGGAAAATATTTCTTTTTCGATCTTCAGAATAGTATGCATTAACATAATGTTATAATTAACCTATACGCGCTGAGATACGATTGTAAAATTCAAGGAAAAGTGAAAAGAAGGCCACAATTCAACTTAGATCATCGCAAATCTCCCCACCCCGCAGTACCAAAAAGCTTGCTGCTGAGAACAAAAAGAGAGGGAGAGGGGAAGGCAAACCTGGCTCGTCAGCAGGTGCTGAGTAGTTGCCGAAAATTCGTATGGAGAGCATCACGGCTTGGTCGCGGCATCGGTAGCTTACGAAAAGAGCTCTCTACGCCCGGAAAACCCAGAGAAAACCCATAAGGAACGAAGAATCGGGAAATGTAGAAAAAAACCTTTTTTTTTTGTGTGCCATATAAAGTGAAAAAAAAAACATAACCCCACACCGTGAACAACCCGCATGCAGGCGGTTGCATAACATATATATGTATATGTATATATATTTTCGTATATATATATATGCATATATATGCGTATAAGTTAAAATTTTTAAATATTGAAGAGTGAAGTTTGTTTGCCAAGGAATGGCCGTATCGAGAATAGGCTAGTTATAGTTTTTTTATTTTATTTAATTTTTTTTGTTGTAGTATATATAAGTTTTTTTGGTAGTGGGAAAAATATTGAAGTTTGGTGAGGAGATAATGTTCATGTGAGAGAATGGTGTTTTGTGTAAATATGTGAAGTTAATCGAAACAAAAAGAGAAAGAGAAAAAAAAACAGAAAAAAAATATGCTATAAAAAAATAGAAAAAAATATAAATTGTGCGTTAATAATAAAATAGTGGAAATATAAGTAAAATATAAGTAAAGTAATGAAGTGAATCGGTCCAGTGATAAATATATAAAGCGATGATGATTGCGTGCTAACAAAAGAAAATGAAAAATAATTAAAATAAAAATTTCGAGAAAAATGAGGGGAAAATTATGTCGTTGCCAGGTGCAATCAAGTGATCAATAATAAAGAGAAAAAAGAAAAGTGATCTAAAAGCCCCTTTACCCCTCCCCATAGATTCGCCGAAAGCGCTTTCGCCGTCTGGATATGGAGAGGTAAGTCTGCACAACAATTGTTCTAAAATCCAAAAGCCAAACAAAGAAAATGTAAAAGCATGTAGAAATCGACGCAAAGTCAACTCGATGTCTCTCAGTAAAGTAAATATCATGTCGATTCTCAATCAACTAATTATTTTTCAATGCTTGTAATTTAACACCGTCTGAGCTGCCATACATTCACCATCGAATTCTTTTTTTATTAAAACATGCAAGGAAAACTTTACTTTTGCCTTCCCCATCTTTATTATACGCATTTATTTTATTTTTAATACATATTATATACTATTTTATATTTTTTATTATACCTATTTTAAATATATACATATCCATCCCTATACATACATATACATATTATCTACCCACAGCACCATTCTCATATCTCTCACATAAATAAAAAAAAAATAATAAATAAGCTCATGTTAGAAGTTATGATTTAGGCCAATTTTAGATGGAGAAATTAAATGGAAAAAAACTTAGTCTTATGAATAAAATGTTTTGAAGTTGAAATGATTTGCTAATTTTTCTGCCGTGGGGGTCATGCTGAACCTAAAAATGATAGGGTGTTAAAACGTGAACTTGAAAATAGGGACCATTTGAAATTATTTATTTTTTCTTGTACGGAATAAAATGGTCAAGGTTGGGTGGGCTAATACCAGTTGCTATAAAAACAGCCATAGCAACAATTTTTCAAGTCGCCTTGTTTCCTAAATTCTTTTCTGTCTATCGCCCCAATGTTTCCTTTTTTTTACTTTTTTTTTGTTCTTTTCGGATCTGAGTGCCCTTTTCCTATAATTCCCGAAGCACGCGAAATTTAATAATTCTTTCTGCATACGACGCCAGCACTGCGAGTAATACACTTAGAAAAACCCACCCATCGTCCCGAATCTGAGCAAGGCCGGAAGCAACGCGTGCGGTATTACCTCGTATGTCCATCAGCTGGTCCGAATAATAATAACAGTGATATGCTACAGAATAATTAATGGCGCCCAAACGTGTCGGCCAACCGGCAAGCCGAGTAATATATGCTAACTGGCCATCTCCATTGAACAACTTTTGGAAATCAGCAGAAGCTTAGGCCAACTAATCCCTCACTCACACTCTTTTCTAAAATCTTTATCTTTTGTCTTGAAAAAAAAAATAAACAAACATGCTATTGCAAATGGACCAGGTGGACGAAAGTATCTTTCAATAGATTTTTGGCCCTGGCTCTGCAAAGTATACATATTTAAACCTAGACTCTAAGAGTTTAGACTAGCGAATGATTTCAAGTAATCGCGCTTCGACCAAAGAGTCTAAGGTTAATTGTATTTTAGTTGAGATAAATGGGAAAGTCGAAGTAAAGGATTTCTGGATGCAGTGTAAGCCTTTTCCTTTCTTAAATTTGCCCGACTTCTATACCCTTCTACATATCTAATAATTTAGCTATTGAATACAATTAGTTTCAAAATAACCAACGAAGCTAGCAAAATTTTTTGTGTTGATTGTTTTCTTATTATATTTTATGTTCTGTGTATACTGAACTCTTTTGTGGTATATTACTACAAATGTGTTCTATACCAAACATAAAATTAATCCTATCTTACAGAACTGAATAAAACAAGTTTATACCCTTTCTGAAGCAAGTAATAGCATGACCCCGGTATTTAATTGAATAATACTTACCACACCTTTTGATTTAAATTAAATTTTTATAGTTTTCTTAAAACCATGCCTTTAACACGCAGCCCAGAGACAGTACATGAGGAAGAAAGAGCTGCACATTGCTTCATATGTACTAACCCCATTGAGTATACAGCACAGCTGCTAACAACAAATTGTGATCATACGTTCCACCTGGCGTGTTTTAATACGACAAACCGCAAGGTGTGTCCCGTCTGTAGAGCTCCCATTGAATTGACAGAATCGGGAGACAATAGCCTGGCAGAAAAACCATCAGGTTCCCAAAATCTAAACCAACAGTTAGAAGCAAATACAATGATGGATTCGCAAGTGGGTGATCCAAATATAGGTAAACTAGTTCGGGCTATAACAGACGCGTTGAGTTCCGCTGCACATAGGCAGTCAGAAGAAATAAGGGATATGTCAGACAGGCAATCACGACTTATTTCAAGGGCAATTGAGGCAGGCTTCCAAAGAATGTCTCTACCGAGTCGGACAAGCGAAAGAAACAGGAGAGAGCAAGTTCCGACAGAAATTTCCCCTAATCAATCCGGAAATATAAACACCGAAGCCAGTTTTCATTCAGAAGCATTTGATCTCCGGCCAGATCGTATTAGCCAAATTATGACTAATTGGAAATTAAGATATACGGGTAAGGGTTTCCTGTCAGTTGACGATTTCATTTATCGAGCAGAAGCGTTGACTAGACAAACACTGGACGGGAATTTTAACTTGCTGGCCCGATATTCGAGCAACTTGTTTGAAGGTGGGGCAGCAGAGTGGTTTTGGAGGTATCATAAGACAGTACCAATAATAATTTGGACCGACTTGTGCGTAGCTTTAAGGACACAGTTTAAAGATGCACGTACGGATAGAGATATCCAAGCCTCAATTGATCAGCGTAAACAGAAGCACAATGAGTCGTTTGATGAATATTATCAGGCAATCGCGGCAATGGCTGACCATTTATCGCAGCCAATATCGGAATCCTATATGCTAGGGGTCTTAAGGTCAAACCTTTTGACGGAAATACAGCATGAGTTGCTTCATATTCCCATCCACAGCGTGGCTGACCTGCGCCAAGCGGTGCGCAGACATGAGATTTTCAAGCAGCAATTGTCTAAGCCAAATAATACCTTCAGTCGACCGCCGCCCAAAAGACAGGTGAACAAAATAGAACCGCAATTTAAGGATCAACTAGATAGTGAAGATCCAGAAGTTGAAGAAATTGCGGCCATAGATTTAAAATGTTGGAACTGTGACATGACCGGGCATAGATACCATGATTGTACGAGGGAACGCCGCGTTTTCTGCTATGGTTGCGGAAAACCTGATACCTACCGCCCAAATTGCAGTCATTGTCAGTCTTCAAAAAACTGAAAAGGCCGAGCACCAACAAACAGTGCTCGCAAAACTTATCTGTCGTCCGAACCGAAAGTAGACCAATAAGTCACGAACCAGTTCTTCTTATCGCTGACATTCCTAAGCCAACAAATCGTACACATTTCCCGGAAGTATCAATAGGTAAACAACATTATAGTATTAAAGAAAAGGTCCCAGCCATAAATGAAAAATCAAAACAATGCAAACCAGACCGAGGCCGTCATTATTTCGAGAAGCGTAAGCAAGAACGCGTTACGGTGCTTTCAGCCATGATTGGAAATACGCTAGACGTACGACCATATGCAGAAGTATCTATTTTGGGCAGAACTGTTAGTGGGTTGTTAGACTCTGGAGCATCTATTAGTTGTATAGGCGGAACCTTTGCAGAGGATCTCTTAAATGACCAAAGCCAAGGGCTCAAACCTTTTAAATGTTCGGTAAAAACTGCAGATGGAAAGTCCCAGCGGGTTATGGGCAAGCTGACCACAGAAATATTCTTTAGGAACAAGTCGTAGGAAATTAATTTGTATATCGTTCCATCGTTGTCTCAAAATCTTTACCTAGGAATTGATTTCTGGATCAGGTTTGATTTGCTACCTTCGTTCAACTCTAATCTTGCTGTTTCAGCAGTAGAAGATTCTATGCTGCGCCCGTTAACTGCGAAGCAGCAAAAACAACTAAAAGATTCCATTGCACTATTTCCGTCATTTTCTGAAACTGGATTGGGTCGCACTTCCGTTCTTAGTCATTGCATTGATGTGGAAAATTCAAAACCAATAAAGCAGAGGCATTATCCAGTGTCTCCCGCTATTGAAAAAATGATGTACGCAGAGCTTGACCGCATGTTGTCGTTAGGAGTGATCGAGGAATCCAACAGTGCATGGTCCTCTCCTGTAGTCCTTGTACGTAAGCCAGGAAAAGTCCGCCTTTGTTTGGATAGCAGGAAGGTAAATGCAGTAACGGTTAAGGATGCATACCCTATGCCGTTTATTGATGGTATACTAAGCCGTTTGCCAAAAGCTGAGTTCATTTCTAGCTTAGACTTAAAGGACGCGTTTTGGCAAATTCCGCTTGAACCAAAATCGAGGGATAAGACTGCGTTTACGGTCCCAGGCCGCCCTCTCTATCAATATACTGTCATGCCATTTGGGCTCTGCAATGCACCTCAGACTATGTCCAAACTGATGGACAAAATTGTTCCGGCCAGTTTGAAAAGAGAAGTCTTTGTTTATCTAGATGATCTATTAATAGTGTCCGAATCTTTCGAGAAGCATATTCAAACGTTAAAAGAACTTGCAGTGAACATCTCCAAGGCCGGTCTCACGATTAATGTCCAGAAAAGCAAGTTCTGTTTAAAGGAAATTCAATATTTAGGCCATGTTATCGGACATGGAACCATCGCGACGGATCCAGAGAAACTGTCGGCCATTGTAGACTTTCCGGAACCTCGATCAGTTAAACAGCTTCGCAGATTTTTGGGCATGACTGGGTGGTACCATAAATTCATTAAAAACTATGCCACCGTGGCTTCACCCTTGACTGATGCCCTCAGACAAAAAAGGAAATTTGAATGGTCCGCAGAGGCGCAAAAGGCGTTTGGAGCTCTGAAACAACACATGTGCGAGGCACCTGTCTTGCATAGCCCAAATTTTGATGAACCCTTCTTTATACATTGTGACGCCAGTCACACTGGAATTGGTGGGGTATTGGTTCAGTTAAGTACTGAAGGTGACGAAGTACCGATCGCTTTTATGTCGCGAAAATTAAATCAATGCCAAAGGAATTACTCCGTCACGGAAAAAGAATGTCTGGCAGCAATTATGTCTATAAAGAAATTTCGAGCGTACGTGGAAGGCCATAAATTCACCGTAGTCACCGACCATGCGTCATTGAAATGGCTCATGTCTCAAACGGACTTGAGCAGCAGATTGGCGAGGTGGGCACTCAAGCTTCAGGGGTTTAGTTTTGAGATCAAACATAGAAAAGGTACTCAGAACGTCGTTCCAGATGTCCTCTCTCGGGCTTTCACACAAGACCTTTCCGCGTTGGAGTTAGATCGATTTATTGACCTGCAATCTGACCACTTTAGAAGCAAGGATTATGAGGAACTAAAATTAAAAGTTCAACAGAATCAGTCTTTGCTTCCAGACGTAAAAGTTATGGACAGTCTTTTGTATCGCAGGACGGAACATGCAGCTGGCGAAAGAATAGCAGATGATATGGTTTGGAAACTGTGGATACCAAAAGAATTGGTTCCCATGGTACTACAAATATCGCACGATCATCCCTTAGCTTCTCACTGTGGTATCAATAAGACCCTTGAACGAGTACGTAGGTACTTCTTCTGGCCCAATCTGGTTGCAGACGTTAAGGCTCACGTGAATGGTTGTGAGATATGCAAATGCTCGAAACATCCCAATTATAGTCTTAAACCAAACCTTAGCAAAACAGGCGAAACGCAAAGATTTTTCCAGAAACTGTATGTCGACTTCCTTGGTCCATACCCGCGATCTCGGTCTGGTCATATAGGAGTTTTTGTAGTGCTGGATCACTTTACTAAATTTCCTTTTTTAAAGCCTATCAAAAAGTTTACGGCAGAGGCAATTCTAAAGTACGTTGAAGAAGAGTTACTACACTGTTTTGGCATTCCTGAAGTAATAGTATCTGATAACGGCGTTCAGTTTAAATCACATGCTTTTAACCGTCTTTTAGATAAATATAACATACGTCACTCTTATACGGCCCTTTACGCCCCTCAAGGTAATCCGTCGGAAAGAGTAAATAGGTCTGTGATCGCTGCAATTAAGTCGTATATACATCCCAATCAGACAAACTGGGATGAACACTTAAGCAAGATTTGCTGTTCCCTACGGTCTAGTTTCCATACGGCCGTTAACACTTCACCCTATAGGTTGACCTTCGGACAGCACATGGTTACCAATGGATCAACGTATAGGCTTCTACGTAATCTCGGGGTGCTTGAAGACCGTTCAGTTCGCTTCCAGAGAGATGATAGTTTTGATTTGGAACGAAGCAAGGCGGTAGCGACCATGAGGAAGCAGCATCAAAGAAATGAAAACTCTTATAATTTAAGAAGCCGTGAAGTTTCATTCGTCCCCGGTCAAGAGGTCTACAGGCGGAATTTCTGTCAAAGTAATTTTGCAAAGGGGTTCAATGCTAAACTTGCCCCTGCGTTTCTAAAAGCGCGTATTAAAAGAAAACTCGGCAACAGTTACTACGACTTGGAGGATACACAAGGACGTTATGTAGGAAAGTTTCATGTGAAAGATCTCAAGCAATAACATAATGAAATTATAGCTCCCAGCGTGGATCCCGCTTTGTAGGCTTTTCTTTCTCTCCTAAGCGCGATCTTGTTGGGGGGGTTTTGTAGAAGCGCTGGTCGATGAAAAGATACACAAAGATAAAAAGATACAAAGAGCGAAAATAAATGTAGGCCTAAAAGTAGGCAATGGTTTTGGAGGATGTCCCAACTGTAAGCAAAGGCAAGCGCAAAGGTAATCAAGGTCCGTCCACAGATTTAAAAAAAAAAAGTCGCATAATAATGTACAAATACTTTGCGCGGGTGCGGTCATAGCTAGGACATTCCTCTGAAATGAGCATAGGGTGTGAATTGTCAAAGGAATTCGGGATGTGGAAATTTCAAAAATTTATTACCGATTAGCTAGTTTATAGCTTAAAGTGGGTAGGGCTCCGCCTTCATCTCAGGGATGATATTCCTTGTTCCAGTGCCACATTGACACTGGAGACTAAAATGGCTTTGGAATTCGGGCCTATAAAACTGCCCTTAACCCCCAAATTCGGGCTATTTGCCGCTTCACCTGCCAACCAGCCACATCGAAGTCTCTGGGAAAATATTTCTTTTTCGATCTTCAGAATAGTATGCATTAACATAATGTTATAATTAACCTATACGCGCTGAGATACGATTGTAAAATTCAAGGAAAAGTGAAAAGAAGGCCACAATTCAACTTAGATCATCGCAAATCTCCCCACCCCGCAGTACCAAAAAGCTTGCTGCTGAGAACAAAAAGAGAGGGAGAGGGGAAGGCAAACCTGGCTCGTCAGCAGGTGCTGAGTAGTTGCCGAAAATTCGTATGGAGAGCATCACGGCTTGGTCGCGGCATCGGTAGCTTACGAAAAGAGCTCTCTACGCCCGGAAAACCCAGAGAAAACCCATAAGGAACGAAGAATCGGGAAATGTAGAAAAAAACCTTTTTTTTTGTGTGCCATATAAAGTGAAAAAAAAAACATAACCCCACACCGTGAACAACCCGCATGCAGGCGGTTGCATAACATATATATGTATATGTATATATATTTTCGTATATATATATATGCATATATATGCGTATAAGTTAAAATTTTTAAATATTGAAGAGTGAAGTTTGTTTGCCAAGGAATGGCCGTATCGAGAATAGGCTAGTTATAGTTTATTTATTTTATTTAATTTTTTTTTGTTGTAGTATATATAAGTTTTTTTGGTAGTGGGAAAAATATTGAAGTTTGGTGAGGAGATAATGTTCATGTGAGAGAATGGTGTTTTGTGTAAATATGTGAAGTTAATCGAAACAAAAAGAGAAAGAGAAAAAAAAACAGAAAAAAAATATGCTATAAAAAAAATAGAAAAAAATATAAATTGTGCGTTAATAATAAAATAGTGGAAATATAAGTAAAATATAAGTAAAGTAATGAAGTGAATCGGTCCAGTGATAAATATATAAAAGCGATGATGATTGCGTGCTAACAAAAGAAAATGAAAAATAATTAAAATAAAAATTTCGAGAAAAATGAGGGGAAAATTATGTCGTTGCCAGGTGCAATCAAGTGATCAATAATAAAGAGAAAAAGAAAAAGTGATCTAAAAGCCCTTTACCCCTCCCCATAGATTCGCCGAAAGCGCTTTCGCCGTCTGGATATGGAGAGGTAAGTCTGCACAACAATTGTTCTAAAATCCAAAAGCCAAACAAAGAAAATGTAAAAGCATGTAGAAATCGACGCAAAGTCAACTCGATGTCTCTCAGTAAAGTAAATATCATGTCGATTCTCAATCAACTAATTATTTTTCAATGCTTGTAATTTAACACCGTCTGAGCTGCCATACATTCACCATCGAATTCTTTTTTTTATTAAAACATGCAAGGAAAACTTTACTTTTGCCTTCCCCATCTTTATTATACGCATTTATTTTATTTTTAATACATATTATATACTATTTTATATTTTTTTATTATACCTATTTTAAATATATACATATCCATCCCTATACATACATATACATATTATCTACCCACAGCACCATTCTCATATCTCTCACATAAATAAAAAAAAAATAATAAATAAGCTCATGTTAGAAGTTATGATTTAGGCCAATTTTAGATGGAGAAATTAAATGGAAAAAAACTTAGTCTTATGAATAAAATGTTTTGAAGTTGAAATGATTTGCTAATTTTTCTGCCGTGGGGGTCATGCTGAACCTAAAAATGATAGGGTGTTAAAACGTGAACTTGAAAATAGGGACCATTTGAAATTATTTATTTTTTCTTGTACGGAATAAAATGGTCAAGGTTGGGTGGGCTAATACCAGTTGCTATAAAAACAGCCATAGCAACAATTTTTCAAGTCGCCTTGTTTCCTAAATTCTTTTCTGTCTATCGCCCCAATGTTTCCTTTTTTTTTACTTTTTTTTTGTTCTTTTCGGATCTGAGTGCCCTTTTCCTATAATTCCCGAAGCACGCGAAATTTAATAATTCTTTTTGCATACGACGCCAGCACTGCGAGTAATACACTTAGAAAAACCCACCCATCGTCCCGATTCTGAGCAAGGCCGGAAGCAACGCGTGCGGTATTACCTCGTATGTCCATCAGCTGGTCCGAATAATAATAACAGTGATATGCTACACTCTCGAGTCTGAATGCTCATACATAACATTCTAGCTTTTAAGCTTATAGTTTCTGGGATCTCGACGGACGGACAGACGCATGAACTGTACGAGTAAAGGGTATAAGAATATATTGTTTAAATATTACAATTCACAAGTAAGCACTTGTAATGGAATATTTATTTTGATTTCCCATTCTATAATCTGGTATCTGGTGCTCCCCGAATTCAATTGGAAGGTTTTTAGTGCTATGTGTCTGTATTGAAGTAGCTATTGCGAAAATACGCCATAGATATACCATACCACTGTGCCACTCAGGCACGTAGTATTCATTCATACACCATCTAAAAGCCGCATTTTCACATCAACTGCCAACAATGTCGGGTACTTTCCAAAGTCGCCACACATAAATGAGGACCTCAGCTTCCCTGGATCCGCTTGGATCCCCCATACCACACACTAATGGCACTCTGGTGCTGCTAGCAAAGTCTAAAAATCCGACCAAAAACTGTTTGCCATCGCTTGACTCTGTCGCCGCCGCAGGCGATGGGCAAAAGTGTCAAAGTGCTAAAGTATGTTAGAGTATGGAAATATGCAATACGGTATTTCAAAAAGTTAGAAGGTATTCACCTATTATTTCACTTATACGCATTCCAGACTACGCCCTGTGTGTTCGGCCAAGACGACGGAACCTATTAGGTCCTGTTCGAAGGAAGCGAGCATCGTGAAACAAAAAGAAAAGCCTAAGTCTAGTCCTGGCGCCGAAGCCTTTGTGTTGATGCACATTTTTTCATGTAAATAATACTATTGGTGTTATTGTTTCTTGTATTTATTCATGTATTATGCTGGAAGTTGCCTTTTTGGTAGCCCTTCCATTGTTGCTTGCCTGTCTTTCTTCCGGGCTCTTTTAACCTGCTTTCTGGCTTTGGTTGGTCCTGTTTGCAGGTATGTGGCTGTGGAATGGCTTACAAGCCGCTTCCCTGTTTTTTCCAGACCATCCTTTTGGCCTAAGGGGCGACTGTAGCTGCATCCGACTTTCCTTCGTCTCCTGCCTTATCTCTGATTATTATCCTTTTAGCTCAGGAACTGCCTCGTTCACGAAGTACAGCTGCTTGTAAGTGCATTCTTAAGCTCAATCAAACTGGATGCTGGGCGAATATGCATTGAATTAAGTGGGCGAAATTCGTATTGGCTCTTGGGCTAGAAAGGCACCAGAGTCTTATGATTAAAATGCCCCGAGCCCGGAATCCCCTATGCCCATAGGTGCATTCCGCTGCAGAATTTAAATGTCCCTTCACCCGAGTGCTTGCGTGTGTGCGCTCGACGTTCAAGTGAAACTTAAGAAAAAAGCCAGACCGCTCGGAATTCTTTTTTCTGTGTCCGCCCTTCCGGGCCGTATTGTTTTTGCTGGCTAAAGCCGTGCAGACATTTGGACCCAACTACTTGAAGTTGTATGCCCCGTTTCCTTACTTATTTTTCCCTTTTTCCTTTTTTCTTTCCTTATGGGACTTTATGGCGCACACGTGTGGGTTCCTTTGGGCGCATATTGAAAACCCAGCATAGTTATGACTTTGAAACAAACGAAGCACATTTCCTTCTTAGCCCTCAACGTAATGGCAGGTCCCAGGAAAATAAGAGGCTGGAAAAAGCGAGCGTGAATAAAACTGTTATCGGTCTGCGTGCTCAAAAGCGCACTTGATTGCTCAAATCCTTTGTGTATCCCCTTTTAAGCCTTCTGTTTTCCACCAAGACACCAACCAACGCCAAAGCCACAGCAACAAAAAAACTACCCCGGGAGCAACTAAAAGGGGAAAAAAGTCCCCCAAGTCGACGTCTCAAGCGGCACTTCTTCCGCAAAAAAACCAATTAACTTCTGCTGAGACAAATGTTCAAGCCAAGGAAAGGAAACGAAATTTGCATGACTACAAAATTAAAAACTGCTTTGGGGGACAGAAAATATTTGGAGGATACATAGTTATACTGCTTACTTTGCACACCCTGGCAGAGGGTATATTGATACTAGTGAGAAGTTGCTTAGCAATTCTGCAGTATGTATAATCTTTGTAAAATCGATGTTTAATTAAAATCTAATCAATAGCAGAGTAACGATATCTGATAGCAGAGCAAGAATTCCACGCCTATTTATTCTAAAGAACAAAATAATGATTGAACCGACTTTTGAGCCATTGAATTGTTTACCAAAGCGTTCTCAGCTTTATTACAATTACTATTCTATTTTTGATCACATCCTTACATCATTCTGTTTGTAACTCGTAAGTTACATTTTTTTTGGTCAGTCGTAGTCCATTGGTTTCTTTTTGATGAAGTCTTTGGTGGCTTTCGGTGATTGGCCGTAAGAAGGTACAGCTTCTTCAGCATATTATCCGCCTCACCCGTGGTCATGGCAAACACCTGGACCATTCCCATCTCATGAACACGGGCCGCCACCCCGGGAACTGCCTTGTCCACGTAGTAGACATACTTCATATGGGGCTCTGGAGAAAGAACGCTTAACGCAGTGAAACCGGCAAAGAGATCCCAAATGGAAAGTGGGCGCAGGAAATGAGACGCAGATGTAGAAGCTTGTTTGAGGGGTCGGCTTTGAAGTTCGCCCTCCCAAGGGTCCTAAACATCAGATCCCTTTGTGTTTCCGCAAGCATCGCATGGCCTCTTCCATTGATTATCAAGACACTGCCATCGGACCAAATCCAGGCTATCTGTGTGGCCTCATACCGGATTTGGATCACATCGATGTCGTTATTGTAAACGGCGTTTCTTAGGAACCTAACCGTATTTTGCAGATCCAAGTTCTTATTCATACTCAGTGTGCAATACATTTTGCAAAAATTCATATCGACGTGCATGCGAAATTCCTCGACCTTGCGCCTTTTGGGACGCCTTAGGATTCTAATCCTCTGGAGGCACTGGTCCAAGTGATCTGGCAGAGGCGGAAGCAGAAGACATCTCCTCAAATTCTCCACCGATTTTGATCCAAACTGCTGGTTCCACTTTGAGCGGAGTCTCTTAGCTTGGTGGTCCCTGAACTCCGTCATGGTTTGGTCAATGATGTACTCGAAGTCCTCGAGGAAAACTGTGAAGCTGTTCTGCCATCCAGTCTCCGCTGAGACATTTCTGTTGCTTTCTCCCAGGACTCGGGGCTTCATTTGCTCCTTGCTGATCACGGTTTCGAAGTCAATGGCCTCTGGTTCTGCATCAGTTTGATTGTTGGAACTGTCCTCATAGATGAGGAGTTGCAATTGTTGGGAAATGGTTTCACTGCATTGCTGTACCCAACTCTGGGTAGCTTCCTCAGCCTTGGGCCTCGGGGGTAATGTTTTAATGTCTTTGACCTCGAGGATAACTGGCTTTTCTGGTTTTTCCACAATGAATTCAGTTGCTTTCTCTGGTTCCTTTTCTGGAATATTTTCAACGGAAACCTTTTCGTTGGGTGGGGGTTTCCACAACTCAGGCTCTACGGAATCAGGTTTCTGCGGCACTTCGAACACCTTTGGAGAAAACTTTTTCCAAACATCCTTTTCCTGGGAGATAAGATCCTTGGGCTTTAGTAACTCAAGCAGAAGATCCCGATTCTTCTCATGTTCCCTTGCTAGGCTTAATAACATATCAAACTCTTCTATATCACTGTGGGGTTCGTTGAGGCCCTCCGATTTTATCCATTCCTTGATTGCCCGCTGCTCTTCGATTCCAATGGTGAAGCTAGCAAAGGCGACATCTTCATTGTCCAGAATCCGAGGCTTCTTGGCGTCACTATCGACCTTTCCCCTTGAATCCGATTCTTCTATATCATTATGGGATCCGTTGATGGCCCGCTCCTCTTCGATTCCAATGGTGAAGCTAGCAAAGGCGACATCTTCATTGTCCAGAATCCGAGGCTTCTTGGCGTCACTATCGACCTTTCCCTTTGAATCCGATTCTTCTATATCATTATAGGATCCGTTGAGCCCCTCCGATTCTATCCACTGATCCAAGACCCGATTTTTTCCGACTTTCCTCCCAAAACCAGTTTCAAAAGAATTCTTTTTATATAGGTTTTTGTTAACTCGAACTGTTTTCGGAGGAAATTCATTGGAGTTTTGAGATTCCGTTAAACTCGGAGGTGGAGTTTTGGAAGCCCCCGAATACTCCATGCAAAACAAAGGATATATAGCATCCGAGGGCTTTATAAGCCCCTTCTTCACATCCATATAGATCTTCCAAATATCCTCTGACGACAGCAGATCTGTATCATACTCATCCACCAAAGTCCCCTTGATGTGTGCCAGCGGTGAGGGTTCTGTATCGACGGTAGGTTTTGGAACAGTTTGACGCACATTTGGAGATATTTTTCCTTCGTTGGGGCATCGTCGACTCTTGATAATCCTTGATGAACTTGGAGGTGGCATTTGCCAGTTTTTGGGAAGCACGTTAGAATTCTCCTCGAGTCCAAAGTCCGGAACAACATTGTCGATGCGGAACTTGGAGGGTATGGGGTTTGGGTGCGGTTCATTTACGGTTCGAAAAGCCCTGAATATGAAATTAAATTGATATTAAATATGACTGTTTTTTTTTAGTTCTTACCTGGAGCACGGCCTTTGGATATCATATTCCGAAAAGCCATCTTGATTGTAGATGGGTTCTGTGCTCTTTTTCTTAGGATAGTTTACCGCATCACCGCTGGCCATTTTAAGAAACTGTTGGTCATCATATACATCAAATAAAGAAGTACGTGGCTTTTTGTTAGAAATGTAATCGTACTGAATTTTTAGATGCCAAATTTTTCCACGCACTCTACAACTCTATGGGTGGCAACCTTAAGTTATTTGATTGAAATATATCCTATCGGAACGACAGAATTGTATATTATCGTTGTGAAAATTATTAAACTATTTAAAATAAAATTTTTATCATATATTGTTTCTATTGGGTTAGGTTTTTACTCGTAGAGTAAAGGGTATACTAGATTCGTTGACAAGTATGTAACGGGCAGAACGAAGCGTTTTCGACCATATAAAGTATATATATTCTTGATAAGAATCAATAGCCGAGTCGATATGGCCATGTCCGTCTGTCCGTATGAACGTCGAGAACTACAAAAGCTAGAAAGTTGAGATTAAGCACGCAGACTCCAGAGACATAGACGCAGCGCAAGTTTGTTGATTCATGCTGCCACGCCCACTTTTACGCCCACAAACCGCCCAAAACTGCCATGCCCACAATTTTGAAAAATGTTTTGATATTTTTTCAGTTTTGCTTTAGTCTTATGAATTTCTATCGATCTGCCAAAAAAATTTTTGCCACGCCCAATCTAACGCCCACAAACCGCCCAAACCTGACACGCCCACACTTTTGAAAAATGTTTTGATATTTTTCGACCATATAAAGTATATATATTCTTGATAAGAATCAATAGCCGAGTCGATATGGCCATGTCCGTCTGTCCGTATGAACGTCGAGAACTACAAAAGCTATAAAGTTGAGATCAAGCACGTAGACTCCAGAGACATAGACGCAGCGCAAGTTTGTTGATTCATGCTGCAACGCCCACTTTTACGCCCACAAACCGCCCAAAACTGCCATGCCCACAATTTTGAAAAATGTTTTGATATTTTTTCAGTTTTGCTTTAGTCTTATAAATTTATATCGATCTGCAAAAAAAATTTTTGGCCACGCCCAAAATAACGCCCACAAACCGCCCAAAGCTGCCACGCCCACACTTTTGAAAAATGTTTTGATATTTTTAAATTTTTGTATTAGTCTTGTAAATATCTATCGATTGGCCAAAAAACTTTTTGCCACCCCCCTTTCTAACGCCCACAAACCACCAAAAACCGTCAGTGTTGAAGATTCTCCTTCGCACTTCCACTAGCTGAGTAACGGGTATCAGATAGTCGGGGAACTCGGTTATAGCGTTCTCTCTTTTTTGGTTTGATTCCGTAACGTAACCCATTCGGAGCCCGGGTCTTTAAGCCAGCTTTACTTGGGGCAGCCATTGCATTTGAATTTCTATAAATTTCTCATTTTCCATTTAGTTGCAATGGCACGCTACAAAATATAAGCAAACGTTTGTTTTCAGCTCAAACTAAATCCCCCAAACATTTTTGCAATGTTTTTAAGGCTGTTTTTCTTCAATTTGAAATGCTGCCATATATTTTTGTGTGGTGTGGTCTCGGAATTTGAAACTTATCTTTCACACCAATTGTGCATGTTTTGTATAAGTAAAATATCCTTAAATTGCGGACTTAAGCTTTTAGTTTATCTTTAAATTATCTAGAAGCTTTTAAACATTTGATTTAAATGACAGTCAATTAGTTTAGAGAGATTTGAAGTTGAGTATTTGTATTTTGAGTCGTTTAAAAACAAGAGAGAACTATATAGTCATGTTTTACGACTATCAGATACCCGTTATACAGCGAATAAGTATTTCTTGCGCTGGGTCTCTGTCTCTCGAGTCTGCATGCTCATACACAACTTTCTAGCTTTTAAGCTTACAGTTTCTGGGATCTCGACGGACGGACAGACGCATGAACTGTACGAGTAAAGGGTATAAGAATATATTGTTTAAATATTACAATTCACAAGTAAGCACTTGTAATGGTAAATTTATTTTGATTTCCCATTCTGTAATCTGGTATCTGGTGCACCCCGAATTTGTAGTGTACGTAGTTCGACAGATTTTAACTAGCTGGTCTTTTAATAGTGGGTGGCAATTACTAATAAAGAGGACCTTGTACTTCCTTCGCTAGAGATGCGCACTCTTGCTATGCTCGGGTCTAGCTCGCCGTAGGTCGGGGTTCTTTTAGCTTAGGATAGTACGAAACGCTACTACATTTAATAAGTGCGTCTTATTCAAAAACAATATTCAAACTGGATAATTGATGAATAAATGAAATTACTTTATATTGATACTACGGATACACGCCGACACGTGACCAAATCCAGGCTATCTGTGTGGCCTCATACCGGATTTGGATCACATCGATGTCGTTATTGTAAACGGCGTTTCTTAGGAACCTAACCGTATTTTGCAGATCCAAGTTCTTATTCATACTCAGTGTGCAATACATTTTGCAAAAATTCATATCGACGTGCATGCGAAATTCCTCGACCTTGCGCCTTTTGGGACGCCTTAGGATTCTAATCCTCTGGAGGCACTGGTCCAAGTGATCTGGCAGAGGCGGAAGCAGAAGACATCTCCTCAAATTCTCCACCGATTTTGATCCAAACTGCTGGTTCCACTTTGAGCGGAGTCTCTTAGCTTGGTGGTCCCTGAACTCCGTCATGGTTTGGTCAATGATGTACTCGAAGTCCTCGAGGAAAACTGTGAAGCTGTTCTGCCATCCAGTCTCCGCTGAGACATTTCTGTTGCCTTCTCCCAGGACTCGGGGCATCATTTGCTCCTTGCTGATCACGGTTTCGAAGTCAATGGCCTCTGGTTCTGCATCAGTTTGATTGTTGGAACTGTCCTCATAGATGAGGAGTTGCAATTGTTGGGAAATGGTTTCACTGCATTGCTGTACCCAACTCTGGGTAGCTTCCTCAGCCTTGGGCCTCGGGGGTAATGTTTTAATGTCTTTGACCTCGAGGATAACTGGCTTTTCTGGTTTTTCCACAATGAATTCAGTTGCTTTCTCTGGTTCCTTTTCTGGAATATTTTCAACGGAAACCTTTTCGTTGGGTGGGGGTTTCCACAACTCAGGCTCTACGGAATCAGGTTTCTGCGGCACTTCGAACACCTTTGGAGAAAACTTTTTCCAAACATCCTTTTCCTGGGAGATAAGATCCTTGGGCTTTAGTAACTCAAGCAGAAGATCCCGATTCTTCTCATGTTCCCTTGCTAGGCTTAATAACATATCAAACTCTTCTATATCACTGTGGGGTTCGTTGAGGCCCTCCGATTTTATCCATTCCTTGATTGCCCGCTGCTCTTCGATTCCAATGGTGAAGCTAGCAAAGGCGACATCTTCATTGTCCAGAATCCGAGGCTTCTTGGCGTCACTATCGACCATTCCCTTTGAATCCGATTCTTCTATATCATTATGGGATCCGTTGATGGCCCGCTCCTCTTCGATTCCAATGGTGAAGCTAGCAAAGGCGACATCTTCATTGTCCAGAATCCGAGGCTTCTTGGCGTCACTATCGACCTTTCCCTTTGAATCCGATTCTTCTATATCATTATAGGATCCGTTGAGCCCCTCCGATTCTATCCACTGATCCAAGACCCGCCACTCATTTTTTCCGACTTTCCTCCCAAAACCAGTTTCAAAAGAATTCTTTTTATATAGGTTTTTGTTAACTCGAACTGTTTTCGGAGGAAATTCATTGGAGTTTTGAGATTCCGTTAAACTCGGAGGTGGAGTTTTGGAAGCCCCCGAATACTCCATGCAAAACAAAGGATATATAGCATCCGAGGGCTTTATAAGCCCCTTCTTCACATCCATATAGATCTTCCAAATATCCTCTGACGACAGCAGATCAGTATCATACTCATCCACCAAAGTCCCCTTGATGGGTGTCAGCGGTGAGGGTTCTGTATCGACGGTAGGTTTTGGAACAGTTTGACGCACATTTGGAGATATTTTTCCTTCGTTGGGGCATCGTCGACTCTTGATAATCCTTGATGAACTTGGAGGTGGCATTTGCCAGTTTTTGGGAAGCACGTTAGAATTCTCCTCGAGTCCAAAGTCCGGAACAACATTGTCGATGCGGAACTTGGAGGGTATGGGGTTTGGGTGCGGTTCATTTACGGTTCGAAAAGCCTGAATATGAAATTAAATTGATATTAAATATGACTGTTTTTTTTTAGTTCTTACCTGGAGCACGGCCTTTGGATATCATATTCCGAAAAGCCATCTTGATTGTAGATGGGTTCTGTGCTCTTTTTCTTAGGATAGTTTACCGCATCACCGCTGGCCATTTTAAGAAACTGTTGGTCATCATATACATCAAATAAAGAAGTACGTGGCATTTTGTTAGAAATGTAATCGTACTGAATTTTTAGATGCCAAATTTTTCCACGCACTCTACAACTCTATGGGTGGCAACCTTAAGTTATTTGATTGAAATATATCCTATCGGAACGACAGAATTGTATATTATCGTTGTGAAAATTATTAAACTATTTAAAATAAAATTTTTATCATATATTGTTTCTATTGGGTTAGGTTTTTACTCGTAGAGTAAAAGGGTATACTAGATTCGTTGACAAGTATGTAACGGGCAGAACGAAGCGTTTTCACCATATAAAGTATATATATTCTTGATAAGAATCAATAGCCGAGTCGATATGGCCATGTCCGTCTGTCCGTATGAACGTCGAGAACTACAAAAGCTAGAAAGTTGAGATTAAGCACGCAGACTCCAGAGACATAGACGCAGCGCAAGTTTGTTGATTCATGCTGCCACGCCCACTTTTACGCCCACAAACCGCCCAAAACTGCCATGCCCACAATTTTGAAAAATGTTTTGATATTTTTTCAGTTTTGCTTTAGTCTTATGAATTTCTATCGATCTGCCAAAAAAATTTTTGCCACGCCCAATCTAACGCCCACAAACCGCCCAAACCTGACACGCCCACACTTTTGAAAAATGTTTTGATATTTTTCGACCATATAAAGTATATATATTCTTGATAAGAATCAATAGCCGAGTCGATATGGCCATGTCCGTCTGTCCGTATGAACGTCGAGAACTACAAAAGCTATAAAGTTGAGATCAAGCACGTAGACTCCAGAGACATAGACGCAGCGCAAGTTTGTTGATTCATGCTGCAACGCCCACTTTTACGCCCACAAACCGCCCAAAACTGCCATGCCCACAATTTTGAAAAATGTTTTGATATTTTTTCAGTTTTGCTTTAGTCTTATAAATTTATATCGATCTGCAAAAAAAATTTTTGGCCACGCCCAAAATAACGCCCACAAACCGCCCAAAGCTGCCACGCCCACACTTTTGAAAAATGTTTTGATATTTTTAAATTTTTGTATTAGTCTTGTAAATTTCTATCGATTGGCCAAAAAACTTTTTGCCACCCCCCTTTCTAACGCCCACAAACCACCAAAAACCGTCAGTGTTGAAGATTCTCCTTCGCACTTCCACTAGCTGAGTAACGGGTATCAGATAGTCGGGGAACTCGGTTATAGCGTTCTCTCTTTTTTGGTTTGATTCCGTAACGTAACCCATTCGGAGCCCGGGTCTTTAAGCCAGCTTTACTTGGGGCAGCCATTGCATTTGAATTTCTATAAATTTCTCATTTTCCATTTAGTTGCAATGGCACGCTACAAAATATAAGCAAACGTTTGTTTTCAGCTCAAACTAAATCCCCCAAACATTTTTGCAATGTTTTTAAGGCTGTTTTTCTTCAATTTGAAATGCTGCCATATATTTTTGTGTGGTGTGGTCTCGGAATTTGAAACTTATCTTTCACACCAATTGTGCATGTTTTGTATAAGTAAAATATCCTTAAATTGCGGACTTAAGCTTTTAGTTTATCTTTAAATTATCTAGAAGCTTTTAAACATTTGATTTAAATGACAGTCAATTAGTTTAGAGAGATTTGAAGTTGAGTATTTGTATTTTGAGTCGTTTAAAAACAAGAGAGAACTATATAGTCATGTTTTACGACTATCAGATACCCGTTATACAGCGAATAAGTATTTCTTGCGCTGGGTCTCTGTCTCTCGAGTCTGCATGCTCATACACAACTTTCTAGCTTTTAAGCTTACAGTTTCTGGGATCTCGACGGACGGACAGACGCATGAACTGTACGAGTAAAGGGTATAAGAATATATTGTTTAAATATTACAATTCACAAGTAAGCACTTGTAATGGTAAATTTATTTTGATTTCCCATTCTGTAATCTGGTATCTGGTGCACCCCGAATTTGTAGTGTACGTAGTTCGACAGATTTTAACTAGCTGGTCTTTTAATAGTGGGTGGCAATTACTAATAAAGAGGACCTTGTACTTCCTTCGCTAGAGATGCGCACTCTTGCTATGCTCGGGTCTAGCTCGCCGTAGGTCGGGGTTCTTTTAGCTTAGGATAGTACGAAACGCTACTACATTTAATAAGTTCATTCAAACTGGATAATTGATGAATAAATGAAATTACTTTATATTGATACTACGGATACACGCCGACACGTGTGAAGATAAGCTACAGATTCTGATAAGTATTGGGAATTTGGATGTTAATAATTCCCTAAGTCTTTACCCTCCCTACCGTGACAATGCTACTTAAAATATTTACATTGTCCCTTGGCCAAGTTCAAAATAACTCTACCACATATTTAAGAAAGTGTTCAACATAAGTACTCGACAAACCATTAAATCTATTTATTCACAATTCATTATTTTTCAATATATCTTCAATTATAATTCCATTTATATAAATTCATTTCAGTAAACTGTTCCATTAAATCTCTTTTACAAACTAACAAATTTTAACCTACATATAATTATCCTAGTCATTCTCTAACTCTTCATTTTCGTTTATATTTAGTGAGTAAAATAAGGTATATAAAGTAAAGTATAAGTAAGTAGATATATGGTAAGTAATTGAATATAAAATTAGTAAATATATTATACAATCTTTAGCCAAATGCAGATCTTATTTTATTTATACGTTCGATTGGCATTTTGTAGAATTTGAATATAGGTAATTCATGAAATTGTCTTTTATCGTTGTTGTTTTTTTTAGTACTCACGACCTTAAATATCCACTCCATGATGTGCGTAAAGTTGGGCCCAAGTTCACGTTGACATTGTCGAGCTGTAGGTCAAATTTTAAAGGTGCTAATTTAAATTCCTATTCAAATGCCAAAAGTTCCGTCAATCTGCGAGTATTTAATTCATTATTAATTGCAATACAAAAGAAAATTAAGAATCAAAACAAAACACCGAAATGCAACTGCAGCACTGCAGCGATAAGACCGCTGTCAGCTACGCTGCGCTGCGATAAGACGGAATCACTAAGTTAGACCTCCGCTGGTCATATGAGGTGATCCTCACTGTATAATGTTGATGATGTCCAAATATAATTAAATCGGATCCGCCCGTCTAAGCTTCTGTACAGCTGAATAATCTGGATGAGCTCTAGCCTTCCAATCCATTGGCCAGTTACCATTCGGCGGGTGGCCGGTTGCGTAACTTTTTGGCTGAAGGTTATGTCGGCCTTTTGGCCTCTTCTTGAAACGAACTGGGCTTAAATAATGAACTGATGCGGGGGTCGACGAGACGGGGGGGAAAGTCGGCTGTAGAGCAAATGCCCTTATATAGGCCTTGGCCTTCCTTAAGCCTTGGGTCGAATCCCTATGAAAACTGGGTTAAAAATGGGAACTCACTATATCGCACTTTTTACCTTTTCCACTTCGCACAAATCACACACAGAAATTTATTTGAATATCCCACTCTTGTTTTTATTGGATTGAATATATATAATTAAATTATATCTCCACGTGCATATGATGTTTAATTGGGCAGCGTCAAAAATTATGAGCGTTCGCCAAGAGGTTTTATCTAATAATGAATTAAGCTCTGGGAAGCTGCATGCCGGTGGCCACTGCTATAGGCTTTCCATTCCCTAGCTGTACAATCGTACGGTCATATTCTGTTCTGATTGGTCTAAGACAATTCTCTCACTTTTTGGGTTATCAAAAGCTGCTATAATTTAGGGCGAGGGTGTCTTGAAGAGTTATTGCAGTGTAAAGTTTGAGTTGGTCACTACACCCACAGATAAGGGTAACGAGACTATTTCAAGGAAGCCTTATCTGAAGAAACTCCTTGTTTTCTAGCTTGTATATCCTTCAAATGGAATACTCCTAATTTCTTTCCTCTCTCATCCTCTAATTCGTAGTAGTAGGAGCTACGTTTCTTATAAACTTTAGCTGGGATAAATACGGGTGCCAATTTACTACTGAATTTCTTTACGGCATTACTTTGTGAAAAGTTCCTAGCGTAAACGAAATCGCCGTTTTTAAATTCTATCTGCCGAGTGCGTAGATTGTATCTATTCGCGTTTTCTTCATGTGCTCGGTTTAGGTTCAGTTTAGCTTGCCGTCTCTGCAGTTCCAAAGCCTCCGGTTTAGACAACCGAGTGTCGTCCGCTAACATATTTAGAGTACGCAGGAGACTATAGTCCTTGCCGTTAAGGATCATATTTTGTCCAAATGTCAGAAAGTAAGGTGACGAACCTGTGCTTCTATGTAACGACGCTCTTAAAGATCCGCTAATAGCGTCTAAGTTATCATCCCAATTTGTGTGATCTTTCCCTATATAAGCTCTTACAGCGGCTAACACTGATCTGTTAAGTCTTTCACTCGCGTTAGCCTGTGGAGAATATATGGCTGTAAGTTTTTGCTGTACGCCAAAACTAGTAAGAAAAGCTTGGAAATAGCTTGACTTAAACTGACTGCCATTATCGGAAAGTATTACTTCTGGAACGCCAAACGTATAGAATATAGCCCCCTTTAAGTAATCACAGATTTTAGGAGCGGTGAACTTCTTAAGAGGTAACAAAAAGTGGAAACGGGTGTTATGGTCAACGACAATCAGCAAACCTATGTGACGTTTTTTCTTCGAGGGTATGGCCCTAAGAGGTCAATATATAATTTTTGGAATGGTCTGTCTGAGGTTAACGGTTTACCCATTGGCGGTTTTAGAACCGTGTTTGGACTTTTCGTGGTACGACAAATTACACAATTGGATATATAGTTGCGTATTTGTGTAACCATACAAGGCCAAAACAAATATCTTTTTAGTTTTTCAACAGTTTTACTCATGCCACAATGAGATGAACTTGGTGCATCATGAGCCTGAAATAATATATCGGGCACTAAAGCCGAAGGTATCCATAGTTTCCATGGATTTTCTTGCTTTATATCGTCTGATACAAAAGTAGTTCTTTTGTAAATATATCCATCCCGGATTTGTAGATCGGGAAATCTTGATTGATTGTTAGCTATTGTCTTTATTAAGTCCAAGTATTCCGTGGATTTGAAATGTGGAGAATCTACGTCAACTATGGGCCCATTTTGACAAAATTCATCGATGGCTGGTTCGTTCTGTCTGGATAAGGTGTCTGCAACGACATTCTGGGAACCGCTACGATGTTTTATAGTGAACGTAAACGTTCTCAACTTCATTGACCATCGAGCTAACCTTCCTGATAAATCCTTCTGTCGCATCTGCCATTGGAGGGCTGCATGGTCAGTTATCCTGGCCCTCAATATACGCGCGGAATTTTTTAATTCCTTTTATAACGGCAAGACATTCTAATTCTGAAACTGAATAGTTACGTTGCGCTTTGGATAATTTTTCGGACATATACGAAATCGGAAGTTCTACTCCGTCTCGCTCCTGAGCCAGTACGCAACCAACACCAAAAGAGCTGGCGTCACACAACAAAATGAATTGCTTGGAAAAATCTGGTGTTATGAGAATTGGCGAGGCAGTAAGACATGATTTCAAGTTTTCAAAAGCGGTTCGAGCCTCTTCGTTCCATTCAAGCGTATTCTTCTTTTTAAGAAGTTCCGTCAACGGAAAACTAATAGTGGCAAAGTTTTCTACAAACCGTCGGTACCATCCCGCTAATCCTAGAAATCTTCGCAACTGCTTAATCGAAGTTGTTTGCGGAAATTCTACTATCGCTTTAACCTTATCTGGGTTGGTTCTTATTTGTCCATTCCCAATTATAAAGCCGAGATATGTGATCTCCTTCATACAAAATTTAGATTTGCTGACATTGATAAGAGATTTGCTTTACGCAGTGTATTGCTTAGAATTTTCGTCGAGCGGTATCTGCCAGTATGCATGCTTCATGTCGATACCACTTATAAATTTAGCTGGTGGTAACCGGCTTAAGATGCCGTCTATATGAGGTAGAGGATATGCGTCCCGCTGAGTAACCTTGTTTACCTCTCTAGAATCAAGACATAGACGGTTCTTGTCTCCTTTCTTTACTAACACGCAGTTACTGCTCCAAGCGCTAGTTGACTCTTCGATAACATCTAAGGCTAGCATGTTATCCACTTCAGCGAACATCAGCTTTTCAATGGCAGGTGAAACTGGCCAATGCCGTTGTTTAACAGGACTCGCATTTCCTATATCAATGCTATGTGTGGACAAGGTAGTACGACCTAAACCTTCGGAAGCAAAGGATGGAAATGTTTTTATTACTGTCTCCAGCCGAAGTCTTTCTCCTTCGTTCAGCTCATGATATTTTGGAGAATCTTCATCATCATCCAAAGTACCGATGTCTAACTCAGCAATGTTCGGATTGCTCGTAATTTTATTTAGTAATCTAAACTTTTGCCAAAAATCAATGCCTAAATATACATCCTGTTGAAGTTCTGGTATTATAAATAATTCAAGATTGTCTATCGTATCTCCATACTTAATGGAAGTTGTAAGTTTTGACACTACTTTGCTTTTTGTTCCGTTCGCAGCGCGAATTTCGCCAGAACATTTTTTTACGTTGTTGTGTTTAAGGAAATTCTGAGCAGCTAATCCGCCTACACAACTTATTGTTGCTCCAGAATCTAATAAAGCCTTGTAATCTTGACCCTCTATATTAATATCCGCATAGAGTCTTTGGTCAGAGCTAAGTACTATAGCGGAAATAAGTTTCTGCCGGTCACGACGAACCTTCTTCCAAAATTCTCTCAATCGGCTAGTAGATCCTCTGGGTTTTAAATGAGTCCCTATACTATCTACTTTACCAAATATTTCTCTACGCTTATTATTGTAATTTTGAATTCTTATGTGTAAGGGTATAAAGGAATAATGAATATCAGGCTGACCTAAAGGTTCTATCTCCTGAATTCCAGTGGTTGGCTTTGACTTAGCAACTTCTGAATCTACGGATGTATCTTGTTGCTCAGAGAAACATCCTTTTGTCGGTTTCCCGGATTACAGTTTGGACAAGTCGGCTTGTATTTTTCTTTAAGTCCGCAACCGTAACAAAATATAATTCTTTTAGCCATACAATCATCAAATCTGTGGCCTTGTTTGTCACAATTCCAACAAGTTGGGGTATTACGACGTTGAATTTGGTTTACTTCTTCACCTACTCTTACTAAACCTGTCTCCTCTTCTTCAGTGGTTAATTCTGCCACGCAGGAGCGATAGGGTTTTGGCTTAAACGTTCTGAGATTGTTATAAAACTGTTCATGCCTGCGCACTTCGTAACGGAGTTGTGCTCTGTTTGGGATTTTAAGATGCAGCAACTCGTGATGTAAGCTAGGCTTCGAATTTCTAACCAATAACTCAACTAATTGTGCTTCAGAAACTCCATTTTGCAGTCTGTCAATCAACCGTTCCATGGTTTCCTGGAAGTCTTCAAATGTTTCATTTTCTCCTTGCTTGCGTTTTCGGATTCCCTCCCAAATATCATAATCTGTCTCTATATCTTCGAATCTCTTCCTAAATTCGCCACAAAATGTGTTTCAATCGAAATTTGGACTGTTTCGATGAAACTTCCAATACCAATCGCTTGCTTTTCCTGCAAACAGGAGGTACAAATGGTCACATAGAAGTCCATAATCATTACCTAGATTTTGTTTGGTAAGTGAGCATATCCTGTAAATGAATTCATCTATCCTGATGCTTGTTTTGCTACCATCGAATTTTAATCCCCATTTTTGAATAATTCCTGATACTTTTTCCGGGCTAACATATGAGCTTGCATTGCTCCTGTTTACGCCTCTTTCTTCTACATTATTGTCTAAATTATGAGAATACCGATTTTGATTGGAAACGTTCCTGCTCAAATCTGTATTTGGTTGGATATTGTCAGGTGTGGAATTTGTATGTGTGGGCTGAGGTAATTGCAAGTTGTCCAAATGACTTTTAATAGATGTCTCTATAGTCTTCCCTAAATAAGAGGTAAGGTTATCCATAAGTTGAGCCTGTTGTTGGCTAACAGTAAACTGGATAAAGTTCATCAACTCTGGGTGAGTACTAAGAGCCGTACTAGAATTCGTTGGAGGTTCTGTTAAGATCCTATCCAAATTTCCTCTGTAAGTATTTCTTGTAGACACTCCTCGTCTAGGAGGTGTACCTCGGATCCTGCCTGATCTGGTATTTCTCCTTAATGGGAAAATATCATTATTATCCTGACACTCGCTTACGCCAGATGTACCAGCTGTTGCAGCATCTAATTCAGCGAACAGAGTGTTATTAGAGTGAGATAAATTCGATTCGTTGCAATCTGCATTGCAAACTGGACATGTTTGTGTACTTTTTAAGTGATTTATAATGCACTTTTTATGAAATGTATGCCTGCACGATGTTGTTGCTGACAAAACGGTTGGTGCTAAGATTTCTTTACATATGGCACAGCTATTTTCAACGCCATGTGAAACTTCAGATGCAATACCTGCACTATGTTTGGCTGCCATATTATTGTTATTAAGATATGTTGTAATTATTTGGTTTGTCTTTCTTTATGTCGATCACTTCTATCAGAATCTTAGTTGTATCTCTATTTGTTAGTGGATTGTAGCTGGTCTATTGCCTCATGCTTTTGTTTTCTTGAAAATCGGACAATATACGGACTTATTGAAGTGTAAGTATAATGTATTCCAAAAAATCAAATTGTAAATAAAGTTGAGTTAAGAAACATATGGTGATGAGCTTCTGTGGATTCGAAACAGTTGCACTTGGTCGATCAATTCTCTTTCAAATTAAATCGCATGTTCCTAAATTTTACTATTCCTTCCAAATCGATGCTCTCAATCCAATAAGTTAATTTATTGAAATTAGTTATATTGTGTTTTAACTGTGGATGGATTACTTTAGAGCTTAGTGTGCTATAACAAGTTAAGGACTTGTCGGGCTTCACGTCTGGGCGCCAAAATGTGTAGTGTACGTAGTTCGACAGATTTTAACTAGCTGGTCTTTTAATAGTGGGTGGCAATTACTAATAAAGAGGACCTTGTACTTCCTTCGCTAGAGATGCGCACTCTTGCTATGCTCGGGTCTAGCTCGCCGTAGGTCGGGGTTCTTTTAGCTTAGGATAGTACGAAACGCTACTACATTTAATAAGTGCGTCTTATTCAAAAACAATATTCAAACTGGATAATTGATGAATAAATGAAATTACTTTATATTGATACTACGGATACACGCCGACACGTGTGAAGATAAGCTACAGATTCTGATAAGTATTGGGAATTTGGATGTTAATAATTCCCTAAGTCTTTACCCTCCCTACCGTGACAATGCTACTTAAAATATTTACATTGTCCCTTGGCCAAGTTCAAAATAACTCTACCACATATTTAAGAAAGTGTTCAACATAAGTACTCGACAAACCATTAAATCTATTTATTCACAATTCATTATTTTTCAATATATCTTCAATTATAATTCCATTTATATAAATTCATTTCAGTAAACTGTTCCATTAAATCTCTTTTACAAACTAACAAATTTTAACCTACATATAATTATCCTAGTCATTCTCTAACTCTTCATTTTCGTTTATATTTAGTGAGTAAAATAAGGTATATAAAGTAAAGTATAAGTAAGTAGATATATGTAAGTAATTGAATATAAAATTAGTAAATATATTATACAATCTTTAGCCAAATGCAGATCTTATTTTATTTATACGTTCGATTGGCATTTTGTAGAATTTGAATATAGGTAATTCATGAAATTGTCTTTTATCGTTGTTGTTTTTTTTAGTACTCACGACCTTAAATATCCACTCCATGATGTGCGTAAAGTTGGGCCCAAGTTCACGTTGACATTGTCGAGCTGTAGGTCAAATTTTAAAGGTGCTAATTTAAATTCCTATTCAAATGCCAAAAGTTCCGTCAATCTGCGAGTATTTAATTCATTATTAATTGCAATACAAAAGAAAATTAAGAATCAAAACAAAACACCGAAATGCAACTGCAGCACTGCAGCGATAAGACCGCTGTCAGCTACGCTGCGCTGCGATAAGACGGAATCACTAAGTTAGACCTCCGCTGGTCATATGAGGTGATCCTCACTGTATAATGTTGATGATGTCCAAATATAATTAAATCGGATCCGCCCGTCTAAGCTTCTGTACAGCTGAATAATCTGGATGAGCTCTAGCCTTCCAATCCATTGGCCAGTTACCATTCGGCGAGTGGCCGGTTGCGTAACTTTTTGGCTGAAGGTTATGTCGGCCTTTTGGCCTCTTCTTGAAACGAACTGGGCTTAAATAATGAACTGATGCGGGGGTCGACGAGACGGGGGGGAAAGTCGGCTGTAGAGCAAATGCCCTTATATAGGCCTTGGCCTTCCTTAAGCCTTGGGTCGAATCCCTATGAAAACTGGGTTAAAAATGGGAACTCACTATATCGCACTTTTTACCTTTTCCACTTCGCACAAATCACACACAGAAATTTATTTGAATATCCCACTCTTGTTTTTATTGGATTGAATATATATAATTAAATTATATCTCCACGTGCATATGATGTTTAATTGGGCAGCGTCAAAAATTATGAGCGTTCGCCAAGAGGTTTTATCTAATAATGAATTAAGCTCTGGGAAGCTGCATGCCGGTGGCCACTGCTATAGGCTTTCCATTCCCTAGCTGTACAATCGTACGATCATATTCTGTTCTGATTGGTCTAAGACAATTCTCTCACTTTTTGGGTTATCAAAAGCTGCTATAATTTAGGGCGAGGGTGTCTTGAAGAGTTATTGCAGTGTAAAGTTTGAGTTGGTCACTACAAATTCAATTGGAAGGTTTTTAGTGCCTGTATTTTAGTGTCTGTATTGAAGTAGCTATTGCGAAAATACGCCATAGATATACCATAACACTGTGCCACTCAGGCACGTAGTATTTATTCATACACCATCTAAAAGCCGCATTTTCCCATCAACTGCCAACACTCTCGGGTACTTTCCAAAGTCGCCACACATAAATGAGGACCTCAGCTTCCCTGGATCCGCTTGGATCCCCCTTACCACACACTAATGGCACTCTGGTGCTGCTAGCAAAGTCTAAAAATCCGACCAAAAACTGTTTGCCATCGCTTGACTCTGTCGCCGCCGCAGGCGATGGGCAAAAGTGTCAAAGTGCTAAAGTATGTTCAAAGATTCATAAGATTAAATGCAAAAGCCTATCCCTTTCTGCTAGCACGGAGGTATGTGAAGCTATCTGGAGACAGCCGAATTCTGGCAATAATAGCTGAGCCAAGTCTCTAAACACTTTAGGCAGAAAAGAACAAAATGTCTGGATACTAGGAAGAATATAAGCGAATAAATTTTACGTTATTTAGCATTTAAAGGGATTTTTTAAAATAAAAAGACTAGTAAATTGTATAGAGTATGGAAATATGCAATACGGTATTTCAAAAAGTTAGAAGGTATTCACCTATTATTTCACTTATACGCATTCCAGACTACGCCCTGTGTGTTCGGCCAAGACGACGGAACCTATTAGGTCCTGTTCGAAGGAAGCGAGCATCGTGAAACAAAAAGAAAAGCCTAAGTCTAGTCCTGGCGCCCAAGCCTTTGTGTTGATGCACATTTTTTCATGTAAATAATACTATTGGTGTTATTGTTTCTTGTATTTATTCATGTATTATGCTGGAAGTTGCCTTTTTGGTAGCCCTTCCATTGTTGCTTGCCTGTCTTTCTTCCGGGCTCTTTTAACCTGCTTTCTGGCTTTGGTTGGTCCTGTTTGCAGGTATGTGGCTGTGGAATGGCTTACAAGCCGCTTCCCTGTTTTTTCCAGACCATCCTTTTGGCCTAAGGGGCGACTGTAGCTGCATCCGACTTTCCTTCGTCTCCTGCCTTATCTCTGATTATTATCCTTTTAGCTCAGGAACTGCCTCGTTCACGAAGTACAGCTGCTTGTAAGTGCATTCTTAAGCTCAATCAAACTGGATGCTGGGCGAATATGCATTGAATTAAGTGGGCGAAATTCGTATTGGCTCTTGGGCTAGAAAGGCACCAGAGTCTTATGATTAAAATGCCCCGAGCCCGGAATACCCTATGCCCATAGGTGCATTCCGCTGCAGAATTTAAATATCCCTTCACCCGAGTGCTTGCGTGTGTGCGCTCGACGTTCAAGTGAAACTTAAGAAAAAAGCCAGACCGCTCGGAATTCTTTTTTCTGTGTCCGCCCTTCCGGGCCGTATTGTTTTTGCTGGCTAAAGCCGTGCAGACATTTGGACCCAACTACTTGAAGTTGTATGCCCCGTTTCCTTACTTATTTTTCCCTTTTTCCTTTTTTCTTTCCTTATGGGACTTTATGGCGCACACGTGTGGGTTCCTTTGGGCGCATATTGAAAACCCAGCATAGTTATGACTTTGAAACAAACGAAGCACATTTCCTTCTTAGCCCTCAACGTAATGGCAGGTCCCAGGAAAATAAGAGGCTGGAAAAAGCGAGCGTGAATAAAACTGTTATCGGTCTGCGTGCTCAAAAGCGCACTTGATTGCTCAAATCCTTTGTGTATCCCCTTTTAAGCCTTCTGTTTTCCACCAAGACACCAACCAACGCCAAAGCCACAGCATCAAAAAAACTACCCCGGGAGCAACTAAAAGGGGAAAAAAGTCCCCCAAGTCGACGTCTCAAGCGGCACTTCTTCCGCAAAAAAACCAATTAACTTCTGCTGAGACAAATGTTCAAGCCAAGGATAGGAAACGAAATTTGCATGACTACAAAATTAAAAACTGCTTTGGGGGACAGAAAATATTTGGAGGATACATAGTTATACTGCTTACTTTGCACACCCTGGCAAAGGGTATATTGATACTAGTGAGAAGTTGGCTTAGCAATTCTGCAGTATGTATAATCTTTGTAAAATCGATGTTTAATTAAAATCTAATCAATAGCAGAGTAACGATATCTGATAGCAGAGCAAGAATTCCACGCCTATTTATTCTAAAGAACAAAATAATGATTGAACCGACTTTTGAGCCATTGAATTGTTTACCAAAGCGTTCTCAGCTTTATTACAATTACTATTCTATTTTTGATCACATCCTTACATCATTCTGTTTGTAACTCGTAAGTTACATTTTTTTTGGTCAGTCGTAGTCCATTGGTTTCTTTTTGATGACGTCTTTGGTGGCCTTTCGGTGATTGGCCGTAAGAAGGTACAGCTTCTTCAGCATATTATCCGCCTCACCCGTGGTCATGGCAAACACCTGGACCATTCCCGTCTCATGAACACGGGCCGCCACCCCGGGAACTGCCTTGTCCACGTAGTAGACATACTTCATATGGGGCTCTGGAGAAAGAACGCTTAACGCAGTGAACACCGGCAAAGAGATCCCAAATGGAAAGTGGGCGCAGGAAATGAGACGCAGATGTAGAAGCTTGTTTGAGGGGTCGGCTTTGAAGTTCGCCCTCCCAAGGGTCCTAAACATCAGATCCCTTTGTGTTTCCGCAAGCATCGCATGGCCTCTTCCATTGATTATCAAGACACTGCCATCGGACCAAATCCAGGCTATCTGTGTGGCCTCATACCGGATTTGGATCACATCGATGTCGTTATTGTAAACGGCGTTTCTTAGGAACCTAACCGTATTTTGCAGATCCAAGTTCTTATTCATACTCAGTGTGCAATACATTTTGCAAAAATTCATATCGACGTGCATGCGAAATTCCTCGACCTTGCGCCTTTTGGGACGCCTTAGGATTCTAATCCTCTGAAGGCACTGGTCCAAGTGATCTGGCAGAGGCGGAAGCAGAAGACATCTCCTCAAATTCTCCACCGATTTTGATCCAAACTGCCGGTTCCACTTTGAGCGGAGTCTCTTAGCTTGGGGGTCCCGGAACTCCGTCATGGTTTGGTCAATGATGTACTCGAAGTCCTCGAGGAAAACTGTGAAGCTGTTCTGCCATCCAGTCTCCGCTGAGACATTTCTGTTGCTTTCTCCCAGGACTCGGGGCTTCATTTGCTCCTTGCTGATCTCGGTTTCGAAGTCAATGGCCTCTGGTTCTGCATCAGTTTGATTGTTGGAACTGTCCTCATAGATGAGGAGTTGCAATTGTTGGGAAATGGTTTCACTGCATTGCTGTACCCAACTCTGGGTAGCTTCCTCAGCCTTGGGCCTCGGGGGTAATGTTTTAATGTCTTTGACCTCGAGGATAACTGGCTTTTCTGGTTTTTCCACAATGAATTCAGTTGCTTTCTCTGGTTCCTTTTCTGGAATATTTTCAACGGAAACCTTTTCGTTGGGTGGGGGCTTCCACAACTCAGGCTCTACGGAATCAGGTTTCTGCGGCATTTCGAACACCTTTGGAGAAAACTTTTTCCAAACATCCTTTTCCTGGGAGATAAGATCCTTGGGCTTTAGTAACTCAAGCAGAAGATCCCGATTCTTCTCATGTTCCCTTGCTAGGCTTAATAACATATCAAACTCTTCTATATCACTGTGGGGTTCGTTGAGGCCCTCCGATTTTATCCATTCCTTGATTGCCCGCTGCTCTTCGATTCCAATGGTGAAGCTAGCAAAGGCGACATCTTCATTGTCTAGAATCCGAGGCTTCTTGGCGTCACTATCGACCATTCCCTTTGAATCCGATTCTTCTATATCATTATGGGATCCGTTGATGGCCCGCTCCTCTTCGATTCCAATGGTGAAGCTAGCAAAGGCGACATCTTCATTGTCCAGAATCCGAGGCTTCTTGGCGTCACTATCGACCTTTCCCTTTGAATCCGATTCTTCTATATCATTATAGGATCCGTTGAGCCCCTCCGATTCTATCCACTGATCCAAGACCCGCCACTCATTTTTTCCGACTTTCCTCCCAAAACCAGTTTCAAAAGAATTCTTTTTATATAGGTTTTTGTTAACTCGAACTGTTTTCGGAGGAAATTCATTGGAGTTTTGAGATTCCGTTAAACTCGGAGGTGGAGTTTTGGAAGCCCCCGAATACTCCATGCAAAACAAAGGATATATAGCATCCGAGGGCTTTATAAGCCCCTTCTTCACATCCATATAGATCTTCCAAATATCCTCTGACGACAGCAGATCTGTATCATACTCATCCACCAAAGTCCCCTTGATGGGTGTCAGCGGTGAGGGTTCTGTATCGACGGTAGGTTTTGGAACAGTTTGACGCACATTTGGAGATATTTTTCCTTCGTTGGGGCATCGTCGACTCTTGATAATCCTTGATGAACTTGGAGGTGGCATTTGCCAGTTTTTGGGAAGCACGTTAGAATTCTCCTCGAGTCCAAAGTCCGGAACAACATTGTCGATGCGGAACTTGGAGGGTATGGGGTTTGGGTGCGGTTCATTTACGGTTCGAAAAGCGCTGAATATGAAATTAAATTGATATTAAATATGACTGTTTTTTTTTAGTTCTTACCTGGAGCACGGCCTTTGGATATCATATTCCGAAAAGCCATCTTGATTGTAGATGGGTTCTGTGCTCTTTTTCTTAGGATAGTTTACCGCATCACCGCTGGCCATTTTAAGAAACTGTTGGTCATCATCTACATCAAATAAAGAAGTACGTGGCATTTTGTTAGAAATGTAATCGTACTGAATTTTTAGATGCCAAATTTTTCCACGCACTCTACAACTCTATGGGTGGCAACCTTAAGTTATTTGTTTGAAATATATCCTATCGGAACGACAGAATTGTATATTATCGTTGTGAAAATTATTAAACTATTTAAAATAAAATTTTTATCATATATTGTTTCTATTAGGTTAGGTTTTTATACCCGTTACTCGTAGAGTAAAAGGGTATACTAGATTCGTTGACAAGTATGTAACGGGCAGAACAAAGCGTTTTCGACCATATAAAGTATATATATTCTTGATAAGAATCAATAGCCGAGTCGATATGGCCATGTCCGTCTGTCCGTATGAACGTCGAGAACTACATAAGCTAGAAAGTTGAGATTAAGCACGCAGACTCCAGAGACATAGACGCAGCGCAAGTTTGTTGATTCATGCTGCCACGCCCACTTTTACGCCCACAAACCGCCCAAAACTGCCATGCCCACAATTTTGAAAAATGTTTTGATATTTTTTCAGTTTTGCTTTAGTCTTATGAATTTCTATCGATCTGCCAAAAAAATTTTTGCCACGCCCAATCTAACGCCCACAAACCGCCCAAACCTGACACGCCCGCACTTTTTGTTTTGATATTTTTTAATTTTTGTATTAGTCTTGTAAATTTCTATCGATTGGCCAAAAAACTTTTTGCCACCCCCCTTTCTAACGCCCACAAACCACCAAAAACCGTCAGTGTTGAAGATTCTCCTTCGCACTTCCACTAGCTGAGTAACGGGTATCAGATAGTCGGGGAACTCGGTTATAGCGTTCTCTCTTTTTTGGTTTGATTCCGTAACGTAACCCATTCGGAGCCCGGGTCTTTAAGCCAGCTTTACTTGGGGCAGCCATTGCATTTGAATTTCTATAAATTTCTCATTTTCCATTTAGTTGCAATGGCACGCTACAAAATATAAGCAAACGTTTGTTTTCAGCTCAAACTAAATCCCCCAAACATTCTTGCAATGTTTTTAAGGCTGTTTTTCTTCAATTTGAAATGCTGCAATATATTTTTGTGTGGTGTGGTCTCGGAATTTGAAACTTATCTTTCACAGCCTACATTGTACAGCAGCTGAAAGTAAGTACCACAGCTACAAATTCGAGACATTGGCCGTAGTAGAGACGCTTACCGTTTCGTTACGTAAACCGTTTCATCTTATTACTGATAGTTCTGCTATTGCCAAAGTTAAGGTGAATACAGAATTAATACCTCAGGTAGCTCGTTGGTGGATCAAGATCTTGGACTACGATTGTGAATTCATTCACCGAGATGGTAGCAAAATGGCTCACGTTGACGCCTTGAGTCGTACTCCGGACTTAAGTTCTCAGATACCTCTAGATGAAATAGTACGCACTATAATAACTGACATTGACGACTGGCTTTTGACTATGCAACTACATGACCAAACGCTTGCTGAGATTATCGCCGTCTTAAAGGGTCAACGACATATGGATCAGTCAAAGCAACTTCAAGCTGATTACGTCATTGAAAATCACCTTCTGTATGCAAAGTCGAAAATGGAAAGGCCTTCGTTGTTCCAACGGCAGTTAGGTGGCGTACAGTACGGACAAGTCACGATGATATAGGGCATTTTGGATTCGACAAAACCACCCCGGGAGCAACTAAAAGGGGAAAAAAGTCCCCCAAGTCGACGTCTCAAGCGGCACTTCTTCCGCAAAAAAACCAATTAACTTCTGCTGAGACAAATGTTCAAGCCAAGGAAAGGAAACGAAATTTGCATGACTACAAAATTAAAAACTGCTTAGGGGGACAGAAAATATTTGGAGGATACATAGTTATACTGCTTACTTTGCACACCCTGGCAGAGGGTATATTGATACTAGTGAGAAGTTGGCTTAGCAATTCTACAGTATGTATAATCTTTGTAAAATCGATGTTTAATTAAAATCTAATCAATAGCAGAGTAACGATATCTGATAGCAGAGCAAGAATTCCACGCCTATTTATTCTAAAGAACAAAATAATGATTGAACCGACTTTTGAGCCATTGAATTGTTTACCAAAGCGTTCTTTATTACAATTACTATTCTATTTTTGATCACATCCTTACATCATTCTGTTTGTAACTCGTAAGTTACATTTTTTTTTGGTCAGTCGTAGTCCATTGGTTTCTTTTTGATGACGTCTTTGGTGGCCTTTCGGTGATTGGCCGTAAGAAGGTACAGCTTCTTCAGCATATTATCCGCCTCACCCGTGGTCATGGCAAACACCTGGACCATTCCCGTCTCATGAACACGGGCCGCCACCCCGGGAACTGCCTTGTCCACGTAGTAGACATACTTCATATGGGGCTCTGGAGAAAGAACGCTTAACGCAGTGAAGACCGGCAAAGAGATCCCAAATGGAAAGTGGGCGCAGGAAATGAGACGCAGATGTAGAAGCTTGTTTGAGGGGTCGGCTTTGAAGTTCGCCCTCCCAAGGGTCCTAAACATCAGATCCCTTTGTGTTTCCGCAAGCATCGCATGGCCTTTTCCATTGATTATCAAGACACTGCCATCGGACCAAATCCAGGCTATCTGTGTGGCCTCATACCGGATTTGGATCACATCGATGTCGTTATTGTAAACGGCGTTTCTTAGGAACCTAACCGTATTTTGCAGATCCAAGTTCTTATTCATACTCAGTGTGCAATACATTTTGCAAAAATTCATATCGACGTGCATGCGAAATTCCTCGACCTTGCGCCTTTTGGGACGCCTTAGGATTCTAATCCTCTGGAGGCACTGGTCCAAGTGATCTGGCAGAGGCGGAAGCAGAAGACATCTCTTCAAATTCTCCACCGATTTTGATCCAAACTGCTGGTTCCACTTTGAGCGGAGTCTCTTAGCTTGGGGGTCTCTGAACTCCGTCATGGTTTGGTCAATGATGTACTCGAAGTCCTCGAGGAAAACTGTGAAGCTGTTCTGCCATCCAGTCTCCGCTGAGACATTTCTGTTGCTTTCTCCCAGGACTCGGGGCTTCATTTGCTCCTTGCTGATCTCGGTTTCGAAGTCAATGGCCTCTGGTTCTGCATCAGTTTGATTGTTGGAACTGTCCTCATAGATGAGGAGTTGCAATTGTTGGGAAATGGTTTCACTGCATTGCTGTACCCAACTCTGGGTAGCTTCCTCAGCCTTGGGCCTCGGGGGTAATGTTTTAATGTCTTTGACCTCGAGGATAACTGGCTTTTCTGGTTTTTCCACAATGAATTCAGTTGCTTTCTCTGGTTCCTTTTCTGGAATATTTTCAACGGAAACCTTTTCGTTGGGTGGGGGTTTCCACAACTCAGGCTCTACGGAATCAGGTTTCTGCGGCATTTCGAACACCTTTGGAGAAAACTTTTTCCAAACATCCTTTTCCTGGGAGATAAGATCCTTGGGCTTTAGTAACTCAAGCAGAAGATCCCGATTCTTCTCATGTTCCCTTGCTAGGCTTAATAACATATCAAACTCTTCTATATCACTGTGGGGTTCGTTGAGGCCCTCCGATTTTATCCATTCCTTGATTGCCCGCTGCTCTTCGATTCCAATGGTGAAGCTAGCAAAGGCGACATCTTCATTGTCCAGAATCCGAGGCTTCTTGGCGTCACTATCGACCATTCCCTTTGAATCCGATTCTTCTATATCATTATGGGATCCGTTGATGGCCCGCTCCTCTTCGATTCCAATGGTGAAGCTAGCAAAGGCGACATCTTCATTGTCCAGAATCCGAGGCTTCTTGGCGTCACTATCGACCTTTCCCTTTGAATCCGATTCTTCTATATCATTATAGGATCCGTTGAGCCCCTCCGATTCTATCCACTGATCCAAGACCCGCCACTCATTTTTTCCGACTTTCCTCCCAAAACCAGTTTCAAAAGAATTCTTTTTATATAGGTTTTTGTTAACTCGAACTGTTTTCGGAGGAAATTCATTGGAGTTTTGAGATTCCGTTAAACTCGGAGGTGGAGTTTTGGAAGCCCCCGAATACTCCATGCAAAACAAAGGATATATAGCATCCGAGGGCTTTATAAGCCCCTTCTTCACATCCATATAGATCTTCCAAATATCCTCTGACGACAGCAGATCTGTATCATACTCATCCACCAAAGTCCCCTTGATGGGTGTCAGCGGTGAGGGTTCTGTATCGACGGTAGGTTTTGGAACAGTTTGACGCACATTTGGAGATATTTTTCCTTCGTTGGGGCATCGTCGACTCTTGATAATCCTTGATGAACTTGGAGGTGGCATTTGCCAGTTTTTGGGAAGCACGTTAGAATTCTCCTCGAGTCCAAAGTCCGGAACAACATTGTCGATGCGGAACTTGGAGGGCATGGGGTTTGGGTGCGGTTCATTTACGGTTCGAAAAGCGCTGAATATGAAATTAAATTGATATTAAATATGACTGTTTTTTTTTAGTTCTTACCTGGAGCACGGCCTTTGGATATCATATTCCGAAAAGCCATCTTGATTGTAGATGGGTTCTGTGCTCTTTTTCTTAGGATAGTTTACCGCATCACCGCTGGCCATTTTAAGAAACTGTTGGTCATCATCTACATCAAATAAAGAAGTACGTGGCATTTTGTTAGAAATGTAATCGTACTGAATTTTTAGATGCCAAATTTTTCCACGCACTCTACAACTCTATGGGTGGCAACCTTAAGTTATTTGTTTGAAATATATCCTATCGGAACGACAGAATTGTATATTATCGTTGTGAAAATTATTAAACTATTTAAAATAAAATTTTTATCATATATTGTTTCTATTAGGTTAGGTTTTTATACCCGTTACTCGTAGAGTAAAAGGGTATACTAGATTCGTTGACAAGTATGTAACGGGTATGTATGTGTAAAATGTAAAGCGTTTTCGACCATATAAAGTATATATATTCTTGATAAGAATCAATAGCCGAGTCGATATGGCCATGTCCGTCTGTCCGTATGAACGTCGAGAACTACATAAGCTAGAAAGTTGAGATTAAGCACGCAGACTCCAGAGACATAGACGCAGCGCAAGTTTGTTGATTCATGCTGCCACGCCCACTTTTACGCCCACAAACCGCCCAAAACTGCCATGCCCACAATTTTGAAAAATGTTTTGATATTTTTTCAGTTTTGCTTTAGTCTTATGAATTTCTATCGATCTGCCAAAAAAATTTTTGCCACGCCCAATCTAACGCCCACAAACCGCCCAAACCTGACACGCCCGCACTTTTTGTTTTGATATTTTTTAATTTTTGTATTAGTCTTGTAAATTTCTATCGATTGGCCAAAAAACTTTTTGCCACCCCCCTTTCTAACGCCCACAAACCACCAAAAACCGTCAGTGTTGAAGATTCTCCTTCGCACTTCCACTAGCTGAGTAACGGGTATCAGATAGTCGGGGAACTCGGTTATAGCGTTCTCTCTTTTTTGGTTTGATTCCGTAACGTAACCCATTCGGAGCCCGGGTCTTTAAGCCAGCTTTACTTGGGGCAGCCATTGCATTTGAATTTCTATAAATTTCTCATTTTCCATTTAGTTGCAATGGCACGCTACAAAATATAAGCAAACGTTTGTTTTCAGCTCAAACTAAATCCCCCAAACATTCTTGCAATGTTTTTAAGGCTGTTTTTCTTCAATTTGAAATGCTGCAATATATTTTTGTGTGGTGTGGTCTCGGAATTTGAAACTTATCTTTCACAGCCTACATTGTACAGCAGCTGAAAGTAAGTACCACAGCTACAAATTCGAGACATTGGCCGTAGTAGAGACGCTTACCGTTTCGTTACGTAAACCGTTTCATCTTATTACTGATAGTTCTGCTATTGCCAAAGTTAAGGTGAATACAGAATTAATACCTCAGGTAGCTCGTTGGTGGATCAAGATCTTGGACTACGATTGTGAATTCATTCACCGAGATGGTAGCAAAATGGCTCACGTTGACGCCTTGAGTCGTACTCCGGACTTAAGTTCTCAGATACCTCTAGATGAAATAGTACGCACTATAATAACTGACATTGACGACTGGCTTTTGACTATGCAACTACATGACCAAACGCTTGCTGAGATTATCGCCGTCTTAAAGGGTCAACGACATATGGATCAGTCAAAGCAACTTCAAGCTGATTACGTCATTGAAAATCACCTTCTGTATGCAAAGTCGAAAATGGAAAGGCTTTCGTTGTTCCAACGGCAGTTAGGTGGCGTACAGTACGGACAAGTCACGATGATATAGGGCATTTTGGATTCGACAAAACCACCCCGGGAGCAACTAAAAGGGGAAAAAAGTCCCCCAAGTCGACGTCTCAAGCGGCACTTCTTCCGCAAAAAAACCAATTAACTTCTGCTGAGACAAATGTTCAAGCCAAGGAAAGGAAACGAAATTTGCATGACTACAAAATTAAAAACTGCTTAGGGGGACAGAAAATATTTGGAGGATACATAGTTATACTGCTTACTTTGCACACCCTGGCAGAGGGTATATTGATACTAGTGAGAAGTTGGCTTAGCAATTCTACAGTATGTATAATCTTTGTAAAATCGATGTTTAATTAAAATCTAATCAATAGCAGAGTAACGATATCTGATAGCAGAGCAAGAATTCCACGCCTATTTATTCTAAAGAACAAAATAATGATTGAACCGACTTTTGAGCCATTGAATTGTTTACCAAAGCGTTCTTTATTACAATTACTATTCTATTTTTGATCACATCCTTACATCATTCTGTTTGTAACTCGTAAGTTACATTTTTTTTTGGTCAGTCGTAGTCCATTGGTTTCTTTTTGATGACGTCTTTGGTGGCCCTTCGGTGATTGGCCGTAAGAAGGTACAGCTTCTTCAGCATATTATCCGCCTCACCCGTGGTCATGGCAAACACCTGGACCATTCCCGTCTCATGAACACGGGCCGCCACCCCGGGAACTGCCTTGTCCACGTAGTAGACATACTTCATATGGGGCTCTGGAGAAAGAACGCTTAACGCAGTGAAGACCGGCAAAGAGATTCCAAATGGAAAGTGGGCGCAGGAAATGAGACGCAGATGTAGAAGCTTGTTTGAGGGGTCGGCTTTGAAGTTCGCCCTCCCAAGGGTCCTAAACATCAGATCCCTTTGTGTTTCCGCAAGCATCGCATGGCCTTTTCCATTGATTATCAAGACACTGCCATCGGACCAAATCCAGGCTATCTGTGTGGCCTCATACCGGATTTGGATCACATCGATGTCGTTATTGTAAACGGCGTTTCTTAGGAACCTAACCGTATTTTGCAGATCCAAGTTCTTATTCATACTCAGTGTGCAATACATTTTGCAAAAATTCATATCGACGTGCATGCGAAATTCCTCGACCTTGCGCCTTTTGGGACGCCTTAGGATTCTAATCCTCTGGAGGCACTGGTCCAAGTGATCTGGCAGAGGCGGAAGCAGAAGACATCTCTTCAAATTCTCCACCGATTTTGATCCAAACTGCTGGTTCCACTTTGAGCGGAGTCTCTTAGCTTGGGGGTCCTGAACTCCGTCATGGTTTGGTCAATGATGTACTCGAAGTCCTCGAGGAAAACTGTGAAGCTGTTCTGCCATCCAGTCTCCGCTGAGACATTTCTGTTGCTTTCTCCCAGGACTCGGGGCTTCATTTGCTCCTTGCTGATCTCGGTTTCGAAGTCAATGGCCTCTGGTTCTGCATCAGTTTGATTGTTGGAACTGTCCTCATAGATGAGGAGTTGCAATTGTTGGGAAATGGTTTCACTGCATTGCTGTACCCAACTCTGGGTAGCTTCCTCAGCCTTGGGCCTCGGGGGTAATGTTTTAATGTCTTTGACCTCGAGGATAACTGGCTTTTCTGGTTTTTCCACAATGAATTCAGTTGCTTTCTCTGGTTCCTTTTCTGGAATATTTTCAACGGAAACCTTTTCGTTGGGTGGGGGTTTCCACAACTCAGGCTCTACGGAATCAGGTTTCTGCGGCATTTCGAACACCTTTGGAGAAAACTTTTTCCAAACATCCTTTTCCTGGGAGATAAGATCCTTGGGCTTTAGTAACTCAAGCAGAAGATCCCGATTCTTCTCATGTTCCCTTGCTAGGCTTAATAACATATCAAACTCTTCTATATCACTGTGGGGTTCGTTGAGGCCCTCCGATTTTATCCATTCCTTGATTGCCCGCTGCTCTTCGATTCCAATGGTGAAGCTAGCAAAGGCGACATCTTCATTGTCCAGAATCCGAGGCTTCTTGGCGTCACTATCGACCATTCCCTTTGAATCCGATTCTTCTATATCATTATGGGATCCGTTGATGGCCCGCTCCTCTTCGATTCCAATGGTGAAGCTAGCAAAGGCGACATCTTCATTGTCCAGAATCCGAGGCTTCTTGGCGTCACTATCGACCTTTCCCTTTGAATCCGATTCTTCTATATCATTATAGGATCCGTTGAGCCCCTCCGATTCTATCCACTGATCCAAGACCCGCCACTCATTTTTTCCGACTTTCCTCCCAAAACCAGTTTCAAAAGAATTCTTTTTATATAGGTTTTTGTTAACTCGAACTGTTTTCGGAGGAAATTCATTGGAGTTTTGAGATTCCGTTAAACTCGGAGGTGGAGTTTTGGAAGCCCCCGAATACTCCATGCAAAACAAAGGATATATAGCATCCGAGGGCTTTATAAGCCCCTTCTTCACATCCATATAGATCTTCCAAATATCCTCTGACGACAGCAGATCTGTATCATACTCATCCACCAAAGTCCCCTTGATGGGTGTCAGCGGTGAGGGTTCTGTATCGACGGTAGGTTTTGGAACAGTTTGACGCACATTTGGAGATATTTTTCCTTCGTTGGGGCATCGTCGACTCTTGATAATCCTTGATGAACTTGGAGGTGGCATTTGCCAGTTTTTGGGAAGCACGTTAGAATTCTCCTCGAGTCCAAAGTCCGGAACAACATTGTCGATGCGGAACTTGGAGGGTATGGGGTTTGGGTGCGGTTCATTTACGGTTCGAAAAGCCTGAATATGAAATTAAATTGATATTAAATATGACTGTTTTTTTTTAGTTCTTACCTGGAGCACGGCCTTTGGATATCATATTCCGAAAAGCCATCTTGATTGTAGATGGGTTCTGTGCTCTTTTTCTTAGGATAGTTTACCGCATCACCGCTGGCCATTTTAAGAAACTGTTGGTCATCATCTACATCAAATAAAGAAGTACGTGGCTTTTGTTAGAAATGTAATCGTACTGAATTTTTAGATGCCAAATTTTTCCACGCACTCTACAACTCTATGGGTGGCAACCTTAAGTTATTTGATTGAAATATATCCTATCGGAACGACAGAATTGTATATTATCGTTGTGAAAATTATTAAACTATTTAAAATAAAATTTTTATCATATATTGTTTCTATTGGGTTAGGTTTTTACTCGTAGAGTAAAAGGGTATACTAGATTCGTTGACAAGTATGTAACGGGCAGAACGAAGCGTTTTCGACCATATAAAGTATATATATTCTTGATAAGAATCAATAGCCGAGTCGATATGGCCATGTCCGTCTGTCCGTATGAACGTCGAGAACTACAAAGCTAGAAAGTTGAGATTAAGCACGCAGACTCCAGAGACATAGACGCAGCGCAAGTTTGTTGATTCATGCTGCCACGCCCACTTTTACGCCCACAAACCGCCCAAAACTGCCATGCCCACAATTTTGAAAAATGTTTTGATATTTTTTCAGTTTTGCTTTAGTCTTATGAATTTCTATCGATCTGCCAAAAAAATTTTTGCCACGCCCAATCTAACGCCCACAAACCGCCCAAACCTGACACGCCCGCACTTTTTGTTTTGATATTTTTTAATTTTTGTATTAGTCTTGTAAATTTCTATCGATTGGCCAAAAAACTTTTTGCCACCCCCCTTTCTAACGCCCACAAACCACCAAAAACCGTCAGTGTTGAAGATTCTCCTTCGCACTTCCACTAGCTGAGTAACGGGTATCAGATAGTCGGGGAACTCGGTTATAGCGTTCTCTCTTTTTTGGTTTGATTCCGTAACGTAACCCATTCGGAGCCCGGGTCTTTAAGCCAGCTTTACTTGGGGCAGCCATTGCATTTGAATTTCTATAAATTTCTCATTTTCCATTTAGTTGCAATGGCACGCTACAAAATATAAGCAACGTTGTTTCAGCTCAAACTAAATCCCCCAAACATTCTTGCAATGTTTTTAAGGCTGTTTTTCTTCAATTTGAAATGCTGCAATATATTTTTGTGTGGTGTGGTCTCGGAATTTGAAACTTATCTTTCACAGCCTACATTGTACAGCAGCTGAAAGTAAGTACCACAGCTACAAATTCGAGACATTGGCCGTAGTAGAGACGCTTACCGTTTCGTTACGTAAACCGTTTCATCTTATTACTGATAGTTCTGCTATTGCCAAAGTTAAGGTGAATACAGAATTAATACCTCAGGTAGCTCGTTGGTGGATCAAGATCATGGACTACGATTGTGAATTCATTCACCGCGATGGTAGCAAAATGGCTCACGTTGACGCCTTGAGTCGTGCTCCGGACTAAAGTTCTCAGATAAAATAGTACGCACTATAATAACTGACATTGACGACTGGCTTTTGACTATGCAACTACAGGACCAAACGCTTGCTGAGATTATCGCCGTCTTAAAGGGTCAACGACATAAGGATCAGTCAAAGCAACTTCAAGCTGATTACGTCATTGAAAATCACTGTCTGTATGCAAAGTCGAAAATGGAAAGGCTTTCGTTGTTTCAAGGGCAGTTAGGTGGCGTACAGTACGGACAAGTCACGGCATTTTGGATTCGACAAAACCATTGCATGGATTAAACAAAGATTCTGGTTCCCAAAAATGCAAAAATATGTAAAGGACTACATATCATCATTCATTGAATGCTGCTACTACAAGTCGAAAGGTGGAAAACCCGAAGGATGTATGCACTACATCGACTCCGATCCAATACCATTTCGAAAACTTTACATAGACCATCTGGGACCCTTCATTCCCAGCAAACGAGGATTAACCCATATTCTGGCTATATCTGATCCGTTCAGCAAGCCCCTAACCGTAAAAGCAGTAAAAAGTACGAAAACCGCACCCGTACTAAACATCCTTAGTGAAATATCAAGTTATTTCGTTTTGCCTAGCGTTATTATATCCGACCGTGGAACAGCGTTTACTTCAAAGCAGTTTGAAGATTATTGTAAGAACAACCAGATCCAGCACATCAAAAACGCCGTACAAACACCTTGAGCAAATGGACAAATAGAGCGTGCGAATCAAACAATCCTTAATTATGTACGGACTATGAGTGAGAACCCGAAGGATTGGGACCTATTTTTACATAATCTTCAATGGAGTGTCAATTCACAAAAGAATGATACGTCGGGGTTTAGTCCGATTGATCTCGTTTTTAACTTCAATGCTGTTGACGTTGTGCAAAACCATTTAACGGCAGCTATACAAGCAGATCTGGAACATGATAAGAAGAAGGACTCTGTTATCGACAACCGAACGCAAGCTGTCGCTAACATCGCATGCGAACGAGCAAAATGGAAGCACAGATTCGACTTTAAACATTCTAACCCTTCTATTTATTCCATAGGTAACCTCGTAGTCATTGAAAATGAGCCGGCTGCAACGGAAGAATCACGCAAGTTAGAACCACGATACCGAGGACCCTATCAAGTTGTCAAGGTCCTGAGAAATGATCGCTACGTCGTCGGAGATATCCCCGGAATACAGATTACAGGACGTAAATACAGTTCTGTGTTCTCCTCTGACAAGATGAAACCATGGTGCGCTACTATTCCCGAGCTGGATGTATCTGATGACGTAGGTGACCGAATCATTATTCATTAAATCTAATTAAACAAAACCGTTCATTTGTTGTTCCCACTTAACTCAATTTTTAACCTAGATCCTAATTAGATGACATGTAAAATAGAAAAATATTAATAGAAAAAAAAAAAACAAAAAAAGTAAACTCCAAGAACTTATTTGTACATTCTAATCTTATTTTGTTCTTTTAAATATTATTATTGCGATTATTATATTATCATTATTATATATATATTTTATCATATATTATTTATTAATGCACAAGAAATTATTCCAAAGTTATTTATTTATTGTAATAGTCGTTATATATAAATATGAGTGAAAATACAGTGGCTGAAAAGGAAATATGTTCAACAACAACCTATACCTATGGGAAGTATTAATATAATATAAATGTAATATGATGCAATAATAAAAAAAAAAGAATTAGTATTATTCATTAACTAATAATTGTAAGTAGGATTATATTCTGGGCCTTCACTGTACCATGCTGTTTTTAAGTTGGCACTATGATGCTACCTTCGACTGTACTTATACACGAGAGCGGCTCGGTGTACACAATATTTCGATCCTCGACTGTACCATTAAATAAAATGTCGTAGGTCAGGCCTGAGTTTTGTTTTATGATATCACTTACATGTTGTTTTCTCCCACGGCGAAAGTACTTTCTCCGGCGAAATTCTTATTGTTTCATGTTCAGGACTTGATGAATGTTTGCGACAAAATTGTTTATATATTTTATATTTTATTGAGGTATTGCATTGGATGAGTGGCTTGAGTATTATTTATGGTTTTAATTTTGATAATTATACCCGTTACTCCTAGAGTAAACTAGTATACTAGATTCGTTGAAAAGTATGTAACAGGCAGAAGGAAGCGTTTCCGAGCATATAAACTATATATATTCTTGATCAGGATCAATAGCCGAGTCGATATGGCCATGTCCGTCTGTCCGTCCGTCTATCCGTATAAATGTCGACATCTCAGGAACTACAAAAGCTAGAAAGTTGAGATTAAGCATACAGACTCGGTTATAGCGTTCTCTCTTTTTTGGTTTGATTCCGTAACGTAACCCAATTGAAGCCCGGGTCTTTAAGCCAGCTTTACTTGGGGCAGCCAATGCATTTGAATTTCTATAAATTTTTCATTTTCCATTTAGTTGCAATGGCACGCTACAAATAAAAGCACAAACTAAATCCCCCAAACGTTCTTGCAATGTTTTTAAGGCTGTTTTTCTTCAATTTAAAATGCTGCCATATATTTTTATATGGTGTGGTCTCGGAATTCGAAAATCCAATTTCGTTCAATTTGCAATTAAAGAAAAGTACTTATTCTTTCCCACGGGCGCCGCCATATTACCCACCGTTCTCCTTTTACCCTCATTCGTGAAAATTTCTAAGTCCAAATTTCCGAATATATTTTAATATTCATCCAGTCCGAAAAGTGCAAAATTCCAAATGTGAAAAAGTGAAAATAATTTGTGCCAAGTTCAGTGAAAATTTCTAAGTCCAAAGCTCCGCCAAAAGTGGCAAAAATTCTGTTCTCGTTTCACTGTGTCCAACGCAAGCCAAATTCTTTTCGCAACACATTTATGCTTTAACTCCGCAGTCCTATTAATACAATTTGCTTTGCTATCGAAGAAACAAACAACACATACCCTCTGGCCATTCCAAATAAAATATTAGTTAAACATTTACCCGCCAGTTTCATATATTACATATATTACATCAACATATATTACATCAACATATATTACAACAACATATACTACATCCATATACATTGCATATGTTACATCCACATATAGCACATATACATTACATATATTATATCCACATATATCAAATATACTGTAACGTATAACATCCAAGAATTAAGTCAGGCATGGTGTTCGATGGGTATCGAGCGCACGCGAGCGATGGTCCGGCTGCTGCTTGTCGGTGAAAGGGGGTGGTGGTCTTGCTAGACAAGCTAACCTGATCCGGAAGTAGGAAAACATGTTCAAATGGTTCACGCCAAACCGATCTCGGCCAGCCTCCGGTGTTGTTGGAGGCCTTCGCTGACCCGCCCTGTCAATGGCCATCTCATCATCATAATTTTCCCTGATGGCCCCTTCTGAAACCTAAGCTATTCGCAAGGGCCTCATGCTAGCTGCGGCAAAAACTTAGAGAATTACCACATTATAAATTGGATTTTATTACTTGTACATATAAACATTCTTAAAACTAGGCATATAAGATATATAGGAACGAAAGTGCAACAAGATGAATTTTTGCATATAATTAAATTATTGGTTTTGGAATGTACGAAAAGTGAGGATTAAAAATATAAAAAAAAAAATTGACAAGAAAATTACAAGATAATAATATGCGTAAATTAAAATAGTGACTGTTTCGGATTTCGCTCAGTGTAATTATGTTTATTTCTTTTGCATTTCCTTTATGATTCTTTACGTTAGTATTTATTTGAGCGTTTCAAGGGATAAAAAACAATAGGGACATCTACGTTAATGCCCTTAGGGGTGAACTCACTTTAATTTGGCCAATATAATCAATATGGTTTTTCTTTGGTGACTCACCCTTTTCTCTTGTAACTTCCATCGGAGAAAGCGCTTTCGGCGACGGCATCTATTTCTTTGGGAGTAAAGTTTTTCTTTTTGATTATAAATATAAAAATATTGATTACTTCGCACACATTCTTATGAGGTATCCCTGTTATTTTTTTTCTTCCTCTCTTGTTAAAGTTGGGACATTTTTTTTCCGTGTGGCTTACAAATTTAACACAAACATAAAACACAAAGCAAAGAAATCAGACACTCCTCCTCACAATTATTTGCGCATTACATTTCCACAATAATAAAAATTCTTAACCTAATTTACAAAAACATAATTATCTTTTTTCCCCGTAGTTAGGTTTTTCTCCTGTTTTTTTTTTTGATTTTTTTTTACTTTCTTTAAATTTGCCCTAAATGCGGGTCTTATATTATTTATTAGTTTTAAATCACGTTCAGCGCATTCGCGAGCGGATCGGACTTTTTCTTTCGATTTTCAATCTTTATGAATACATGCTGCTGGCGAAGCGCGCGAGCCAACTGACAAAAATCCACTAATCGGCGGCTACTTCTTCCGCGGTCCGTTGGCCTTCCTTGGTCGCAGATTTTGCCCTGCCCTTTTTGGGTAGCTGCAGCCGAAGATTTTCCTTTTGTGTACTGACAAAAAAACTACAATTGCTAGCGCTGCCTGGCTGCAGCGCATCTTCCTTCCGGATCAGTATGCTTGGTTTATTTTGTTCTTTTAAAACCCTGCACGAGAGTTAGGCGATAAAAGTCTGGGTATCTTAGCCCTTTTCCATCCACTTACCCCAGCTCTCCGCCGGTTCAAACTATTTGCCAATCTGGTTCGCCTCTGGGACTTGCACTTATTTGGTTTAAATTGCCCACAAACACCAAACGAACTTTCTCCGCCGATCTTAAACTTGAGAATGGCTGCTGATGACGCCAGAATAAGGCGGCAACCTAGCATCTGCCAGATTTGTAGAGATTTTTCTCTCTCAGGGAAATCTGACAATTAGCCCTGTAAGACCCGTGATCCTGCCGCTAATCCCTTCACGCGTTATGCAGGTGGCGCACGCCTCGCAATATGACACCTAGATGGCGTTGCAGTTTTAGCTCTGTGGCGACACTGATATATTGGTAGCGTCACCTACAAAATACTAGATTTAAGCGATACGGTAACCCTATACATTTAAGCGTCATTCTCTCGATACGACTTGATACGCGCGCATTGTGTGTGCCTTATTATAATAAAGCTTTGTAATAAAAGATATATATACGCAAACGAAGTAAATGGCGAAACTAACATCGCCAAAGTGGTGACCCCGACTAGCGCAAATTGTGCGAGAATCTGAAAACAATATTTCGTACAATTGTGAAATTCAAGTGCACGCACACTCACACACATACGTTGACCCAAGTCAATGCGCAACAGCCGTTATAATTTGCGAAATTTACAACCAAGACGCCTAAATTTCGACGACGAAAGCGATCAAGAGAATCTGTCCACCGCCATGCCGGACCCGAACCCTGATTTCTCCGCTCAAATTCGAGAACTCCAACAACAGCTCGAGGCACTTCGGACAAACGTTCCTGCGAACAGAGATGAGACGCCGCGCACGCACACACGTGTTACCGTGCATTTGCCAAAATTCACACACAACAACCCGCACCTGTGGTTTGCTCAAGTGGAGCGATCATTCCGTTTGCACCACATTGTCGACGACACTGACAAGTTCGACTTGGTGACACTGCATTTGGAAGAAGATGTGGTTTTGGCTGTGGAAGATTTGGTCACTCGTCCACCGGCAGACAACAAGTACGCAGCAATCAAAACTCGCTTGCTGCAGAAGTTTGCGGAATCGCCCGAGTCAAAACTGCGACGACTACTTCAAGGAGGAGGTGCCACCGGATTAAAGCCTTCGGAAATCTTGGCAAATATGCGACGCTTGGCACCGGATCCTGGCAGCGAAAACATCATTCACACCCTATTCCTGGCTGAGATGCCAGCCTCCATTCGTCCGCTGCTCACCGTATGGGATGAGTCGGACTTGGACAAGCTTGCGAAGATTGCAGACAAAATGCTCGAAGCCGTTAGCACGAACGCCTCGTTTGCCATCGGCACATCTTCAACTGCTGTTCCTCCAGCAAATCCGGCTATCTGCGCAGTTGCCCCTGCAGATCCTTTGAAAGAACTTTCTGACAATTTACGTTCGCTCATGCAAGATGTCACAGCATTGAAAAAGGATGTCAAGCGCATCCAATCACACAACCGATCACGCAGTTCATCTCGTGGCGCCAGACCAGCGGACAATTCCGGTCAACAGACTTCAGGAGCACAGGAAAATCTTTGTTTTTACCACAAGCGCTTTGGTGACAACGCAAATAAATGCCGACCACCATGCGCACGCTCCACGTCGTTAACTAGAGGAGCTGCCGCCTGACGCGCTGGTCAGCGGCAGCCAGGACAGCAGCAGCGATCCATCAGTTCAGTCAGCTGTTCCACGGGAGCAGCGTTTGCACGTCACCGATCGTACCTCCAACATCAGATACCTCATCGATTCTGGATCTGTGGTTTCAGTTGTACCTCGCACGCTGGTTAAACAGAAAACCACCCAAGCCGATCTGACGCTATACGCAGCAAACCAGACCATCATTCACACCTATGGTAGGTACATAACTAATCTGGACTTGGATCTCAGACGCAACTTCACCTGGCCATTCATCATTGCGGACGTACACACACCTATAATTGGAGCAGACTTTTTAGCCGAATTCCAGCTTCTTATTGATCTCAAAAACAGATGCCTTATTGACTCGGTCACAGGACTGTCAACAACCGCGCGCCTAGCACAGGCGAATCAAACATCCGTTTCCACTGTGCAGGGAATTTCTAAATTTCGAGACCTTCTGCAAGAGTTTGTGGAAGTCACTAAACCGTCATCGAAGCATACAAAGCAACATGATGTACAACACCATATCGAAACATATGGGACCACCGTTTCTGACCGACCACGACGCTTATCTGGAGATAAACTTGCAACTGCGAAAAAGGAAATCAACTTTCTGATTGAGCAAGGCATATGTCGTCCCTCCAAAAGTCCTTGGTCCAGCCCACTCCACATGGTCACCAAAAAAGATGGTGGCTGGAGGGCATGCGGCGATTATCGTAAGCTCAACTCGATTACGATACCAGATCGCTATCCGATTGCACACATTCACGACTTCACCGAACAGCTAAATGGTGGGAAAGTCTTCTCAACGCTTGATTTGGTAAAGGCGTACTACCAAATTCCCATGGCGGAAGAAGACATCCAGAAGACGGCCGTATGCACCCCTTTTGGACTCATAGAATTCCAGTACATGCCTTTCGGGTTAAAAAATGCGACACAGACGTTCCAGCGTTTTATGGACAATATTTTTCGCGGCATGGACTTTGTATATTGCTACATAGACGATATACTTATAACTTCGAAATCGATCGCCGAACACGAAGAACATCTTCGAGCAGTGTTATCAGTCCTGCAGAAACACGGGCTAAGCATCAATCTGAGCAAATGTCAACTAGCGCAAACGCAAGTTAATTTTCTCAGCTACACGATTAACGAACACGGCATCAAACCACCGTCCAGTCGCATCGATGCCATCCTCAATTATGCTCGTCCTGAAACTATCAGCCAACTAGGCCGTTTCTTAGGCGTTATAAACTACTATCGCAGATGCCTACCTCGATCATCGCACACTCAGGCACCGCTGTCCGCGCTGCTAAGAAATGTAAAGAAGAACGACCAACGACAAATCATCTGGACTACAGAACTCATGTCAGCCTTCGAGAGTTGCAAGCAGAGCATAGCAGACGCAGCGCTCTTATCATTTCCTGCACCGAAATCTGAACTACAGCTGGTTTGTGACGCATCGGACCTCGCAATCGGAGCAGTTCTGGAACAACGCACTAGTCATGACTGGCAACCTCTAGGATTTTTCTCCAAGAAGCTCACCGACACTGAGAGAAATTACTCCACGTACGACCGAGAGTTACTTGCCATATACGAGGCAATCAAATATTTCAGACACCTCGTCGATGCACGCATTTTTGTGATAAAGACTGATCACAAGCCATTGGTTTACGCATTCCAACAGCGCCCTGAAAAAGCATCACCTCGACAGCTGCGGCATTTAAATTATATTTCGCAATTCTCGACGACCATCCTTCACATAAAAGGAACAGAAAATATAGTCGCAGACGCTTTTTCGAGGCTTTGCACTATCACGATGCCCACAGCGATCACCGCGGCACAACTCGAGGAGGAGCAAGCCTCGGATTTTGAGTTGACACGCATCTTGCAAGGAACTACTTCCTTAAAGCTCAAGAAAGTTTGTTTCGGTGGAGAACATTCAATATACTGTGACGTATCCACACCAAATCTCCGACCTTTTGTACCGCAATCTCTTCGCAAACAGGCTTTCTCATATATCCACAATCTTTCGCATCCCAGCGGATGAGCAACTGCCCGTCAAATCAGACAGAAGTTTGTCTGGCCTTCAATGAACAAAGATGTCCTCAAATGGTGTAGATTTTGTCTCCCATGCCAGCGCTCCAAAATTCACAAGCACAATCACCTTCAGCCGGAGAAGATCGCTGTGCCAAATGGAAGATTCGATCACGTCCACCTGGATATAGTTGTTATGCCTTTACAACAAAACTATCGCTATTGTCTTACAATGATTGACCGTTTCTCACGATGGCCAGAAGCAGTACCACTCACTAATATCACGGCCGATACAATAGCCATGGCGTTCTGGACACACTGGATATCCCGTTTTGGATCACCCAAAACAATCACTACTGATCAAGGCGCGCAGTTTGAATCTGCAGTTTTCAAACAACTAGCCAACCTGATCGGAAGCAAGCATATTCACACTACGGCCTACCATCCGCAATCAAACGGACTTATAGAGAGGTGGCACAGATCCTTCAAATCGTCCTTGATGTGCAGCAGTGGCACGCCGTGGCCTCAACTATTACCAACTGTGCTACTTGGCCTTCGTACCTGCTTCAAAGAAGACATAAAATCATCTGCAGCTGAAATGTTATACGGAGTACCAATTCGACTGCCAAACGAATTCTTCGCCAACATGGATGAAACTGTGGATCCTACGACATTTTTGAGCAGTTTTCGAGAGCACATGCAGAAAATTCGACCAACTCCCACATCGCACCATATTAAAGAAAAAATGTTCCTACTGAAGGGAATTGACAAATGCACCCATGTATATCTCCGCATAGACGCTGTAAAGCAACCTCTGGAGCCTCCTTACACCGGACCGTACGAAGTCATCAAACGCGACAACGACCGAGTTTTCACCATACGAATCGACGGGAAGGACTCAGCAGTATCAGTCGACCGCCTCAAGCCTGTTTTCCTAGTCAAGGACGACAAGCAGTTCGACTCGGAGGAATCCAACCCCACTCCTCAAAGGACTTACGAAAAACGACGTAAGGTAACATTTGCGAGCCAAGGATCGTGACGGATTCACTGGAAGGGGAGTACTGTGGCGACACTGATATATTGGTAGCGTCACCTACAAAATACTAGATTTAAGCGATACGGTAACCCTATACATTTAAGCGTCATTCTCTCGATACGACTTGATACGCGCGCATTGTGTGTGCCTTATTATAATAAAGCTTTGTAATAAAAGATATATATACGCAAACGAAGTAAATGGCGAAACTAACATCGCCAAAGCTCTGCCGCAAGTGCCACAATACATTACATATATTACATCCACATATATTACCGACATAAATTGCGCATATTATCTGCATTCCTTTTAAACATATACCACAGTGTAAATTGTTTCCCGTCGGCAAATCCAAACCACAAATAAAATTTATTCCAAGTGCCGACGCGGAAAAGGTGTTTTGTTTTCCTTCAATTTTTCAATATTTATTAAATTATTTTTCAAATTAAAAAAAAAATTTTTTTTTAAAAAACTACAAGACAATAATTTTTTTTAATCCATAAATAAATAATACGCCCGCCAAATATAAGTCGTTCACCCGACAAATATGTTTTCCTGTATTGCTTGGATATTAATTTGTGTTTGTTTTAGAAGTACTTACAACGCGGAGAAAAGACTCCAATTCTACCATTCCATTTTCTCCGTTTCCAGTTGTAAACAAAAAAATAACATTTTCTACGTTCTAATAAACTTTTTTTTTCACCGTGTTCCACATTCCAAGTGTTCCAACCGTAAATCAGGTGGACCTAATTACCATAAATCACAGGTCATTTATACAATTCGCTGTTCACTCCGAGCCACCTGTCCAATTAGTCGAAACTACGGCGTTTCCACTTCGTAAATTTTACACCACTTTCTCACCCATTACATCCTATACGGTCTTTTTCCGCTGCTTTATACCGTTTAGGGCGGCAAGCTTAAATTTATTAAGTGCAGTCTAAGGAATCGGTCTACATTTTCAAAAGTGTGACCGGGCTCCAAAACCGCTTCCCTTCCATTTCGCATTTCTTCGATTATGCCCATCGGGGACGATAAGAAGAAATTGTCCGCTGACAAACCCAGGTCTATTAGCTAAAAATATGGCTGCTTCCGATCTAGCGCTAGCCAAATTCATTTCGGTTTCTGACCGCTTAAGCGAATTTGAGGCTCAGATTAACACTCCGGAATCCGCAGCTCCAACCGTCACGATGCTCAGCGTCCGTCGCGACCAAGTCCGAACCCTATGGCACAAAGTTGAAAAGGTATGCGACCTCTGCTCAGAGTGCCTTGTGTCAGCAGGCGAAGCGGCAACATGCCTATTCTCAGGGCTAAATACAGTTATTGCTTTCAGTCTATGAAAGGTGTGTTGCCCAGCTCGTTGATAAAATCGAGCAGGGCACGTCTCAGTCCATCCCAGCCGCGAACGCTGCGCCCCAGGCCTACATTTCCTCTGGTTGTCGGTTGCCTCCATGCGATACAGAAGTTTTCGCAGGCGACTATCTTCGCTGACCGACTTTCCGGGATCTTTTCACAGCCATTTATATCAATAATCCACGGCTGACTCCGGTTGAAAAGTTATTCCATTTAAATGCCAAAACAAGTGGCGACGCGCATGCCATCGTTTCGATTTCGCCTCTCACCAACGAGGGTTTCCGCTCTGCGTGGGAAAACCTAATAGAGCGTTTCGAAAATAAACGATTGTTGGTAAACAGTCAATTGAAAATACTGTTTAATGTGCAGTCGATACCACAGGAATCTGGGGCGGCCTTGAAGGTACTGCAAAGTACTGTTCAAGGTTGCTTGACTGCCTTAGAAATGTCAGGCATCAACACTGAGAACTGGGACTGCCTGCTGGTATATCTGTGTTCATCCAAGCTCCCGAAGATAACTCTCTCCTTATGGGAGCAGTCGCTCCATAAGAAAGCCGACATCCCGACATGGGCAGAGCTGAACACCTTCCTCACAGAACGTCATCGAACCCTAGAGGCCATCGATGATGTGAGACCGTCCGTACCAAGTCAATCGCACTTCAAAGCGATGAACTCAAGTGGGCTCTCTAGGAAACTAAATTCCTATGAGACGAAAGTGGCTCCAAAATCGAAAAGTTGCGACTTGTGCAACAAGGAAAACCATCCTGTCCGTGTATGTCCGCGTTTTCTCCAAATGTCGGTTGACGACCGGTCAGCCTACATTAAACGGAAGCAGTTATGCTTAAACTGCTTTGCAAAGGGACATCAGCAAAAGCACGCACAATTGTTTTACTTGCCGTGGCCGGCATCACACGTTGTTGCACCGAAACAACCCCTTTTTCAGCAATTCAAGCCCTTCAAATCCTGCAAGGCCAATTTCCGCTAATCAGGCCAATTTCGTTCCAAATGAGCAAGCCGGTGTTCAAAATTATTTCGCCACGGGCTCAAGAGCCAATAATCAATATTTCCCATCTTGGCACTAACTTTAAGGCAGGCGCCCTGACCGACTCCGGATCAGAGGCAACATTCATAACCCAGTGACTGTTCAATCTAATTAGATTGCCATTCCAGGTGGTTCAAGCCCATGTCTCAGGCTTAAACCAAATAGTAGCCGCTCAGTCCAAGAAGCTCTGCAGTTTCACCATCCGATCTCCGACTAGGCCCGCGTTGCAGTTGGAGACGACGGCCTATGTCCTCCCTCAACTAGCCGGAAATCTGCCTTCCTACCCAATTCCGCAAAATTTCCTTCGGGATCTTCCCGATTTTCCACTGGCGGATCCAAAATTCTATGAGAGCGCACAAATAGATGTCCTTATCGGAGCCGATATTCTGCCTTCGGTGCTTCTGAGTGGAGCAAAAACCAACATCTGTGGCTCTCTCTTGGGGCAAGAGACCATTTAAGGCTGGGTACTTACTGGGCCAGTGTCAGCCTCAGCACAAAGCAGAATTTCCTCCTTTTCGACGCAGATCTCCCACGCGTACGATAATTCACTGGACAAACTACTCACAAAATTTTGGGAGGTGGAGAATATACCAACAAAGTTGGTAAAAGAATCCGATTCCTTTAAACGACCACGAGAAACGAGTGCGGCAAATATGTCGTTACTCTGCCTTTTCGCGACCCAAAACATATCGGTTCCGGGCTAGGGCATTCTAGGTCTTTCGCGTTGGCTCAGTTGGCGATTCGGTGATCCAGGAATATCTCGACTTAAAGCACATGCGTCAAGTTCTTCCTACCCATGATTGCAACGCCTATTATATGCCACATCACGCCGTCTTAAAACCGGAGAGCGTAACTACTAAACTCCGTGTAGTATTCAATGCCTCCAGCCCTTCATCGAATAGTACCAGTTTAAATGATATATCAGCCATCCAAAAGCTAGCAATATCATTCGAAATTTCATTTATGCTCCGGCTCTAGGCGGAGCGGACTCCACGGAAGAAGCTCAGCTCATGGTGCAAGAGCTCCGAGACGCTCTGAATTCCGCCGGATTTCCATTGAGGAAATGGACCTCCAACCAAACCATTCAGAGCAACCATCCATTAAATACTGATTTTCTCGAGATCGATGCAGAAAGCACTGCCAAAACCCTCGGTATTCGCTGGAAGGCAACCTCCGACGAATTCTTCTTCGTCCCGCCAGAGTTGGCTATTGAAACGTCCTTTACAAAACGCCAAGTCCTGTCCCAAATTGCCAAATTGTTCGACCCTGCAGGCTGGTTAGCGCCGTTTATCGTTCGAGCTAAAACTTTCATGCAGAAGATTTGGCTACAGGAGCTTGGGTGGGACGAAGACATTCCAAATGAGCTTTTTCAGCGATGGCTTTATTTTCTCCGAAGTTATTCGGTTTTGGAGCAGATACGCATTCCACGCTGGCTATCGTTTCATCCAGATTTCAAGGTCGAGCATCATGGCTTTTGCGATGCATCGCAAAGAAGTGGGCAGCACCATTATGGTGCAACTCCTACCGCGAAAACCCGGGTAGCACCAGTCAAAACGGTTTCGCTCCCAAGACTGGAGCTGTGCGGAGCGTTATTGCTTTCCGAAATGGCTGCAGCCATCATTCCGCAGATGCCTACGATTAACTCCGAACTTTACTGTTGGACGGACTCCACGATAGTGCTTGCATGGTTAAGCAAGCCAGCGTGCCAGTGGACCACATTTGTAGCCAATAGGGTGACGAAGATCGGCCAGGCCACAAAAACAGAGAATTGGTCTCATGTTCAATCTGAGCATAATCCAGCAGACCTGGCAAGTAGAGGAGTTTCCCTCCAAGATCTAGCCGATAGCCAGTTATGGTGGCACGGACCGACTTGGTTGCAAAATCCACGCAACCAATGGCCAACGCAGGTCGACAACGCTCCGGTGACCGACCTGGAGAAGCGTGCTCTAAAAGTCCATCTCGCAAAAGCTCTTTCTGAAGAGTTGTTGGCACGTTTCTCCAAGCTTGAGAAAGCTCTACGGGTCCTTGCTTATGTTCATCGCTTCATTCAGCGGTGCAGGAAGCAGACATCTCCATCTGATGTGCATTTGCTGGCCACTGAAATCGCCGCCGCCGAGCGGTTCCTAATTTCGAACACTCAGCGCAGAGAATTCCCTGTGGAATATCACTGCCTAAGTGAAAAGCGTACAGTGCCAAGTTCAAGTGCCATCCTAAGCATGAATCCGTTTCTAGATCCGCAAGGACTGATCAGGGCGTGCGGCCGTGTGGCGGCTTCCGAAAGCCTTCAATACAATGAACGGCATCCAGTGATTCTTCCGTATAACTGCCTGCTTTCTCGCCTCCTTGCGAATTTCACTCATCGCATAACTCTCCATGGTGGTAACCAGTTAATGGTGCGCCTCATCCGCTCGAAATACTGGATTCCGAGAATTAAGAACCTGATGAAAGCAGTAGTAAATTCGTGCAAAGTATGTGTGATCCACAAAAAGCGGTTGCAAAGCCAACTGATGGGTGTCCTGCCCAAAAAAAGAGCATCGTTCTCCCGACCATTCATGTATACTGGCATGGATTACGCCGGTCCGTTCGATATAAAGAACTATACGGGAAGAGCATGTCTTATTACAAAGGGGTATGTGTTAGTTTTTGTTTGTTTCTCCACCAAGGCCATCCATTTAGAGCCTACATCTGACTTAACGACCGAAAATTTTCTTGCCGCTTTCGCTCGTTTTGTATCCAGAAGAGGGTGTCCACGTCAAGTCCAGTCAGACAATGGCAAAACCTTTGTTGGCGCTGCCACGCTTTCCCGCGATTTCCTTCAAGCCGTAAAAGAGTCGGTGACAAATGCCTATAGTCATCAAGAGATACAATGGCAATTTATTCCTCCGGGGGCACCCCATATGGGAAGCCTTTGGGAAGCAGGCGTAAAAAGTTTTAAGACGCTATTTTACAAATGCACTGCCACAAGAAAATACACGTTCGAAGAGCTCTCCACGCCCTTGGCAAAAATAGAAGCGTGCCTCAACTACAGGCCGCTCTCTCCTATGTCTGAGGGTCCGACAGATTTGCTGGCTCTGACGCCAGGTCATTTCCTTGTCGGGGGACCCCTTATGTCCACGGTGGAACCCGAAGTAAAGGAAGAAACGAAATCCATTCTTAATCGGTGGCAGTATTTGAAAGCTCTCCATCAGCAGTTCCGTGTGCGATGGAAAGAAGAGTACCTCAAAGAACTCCACAAGCGCACTAAATGGCAGGCCCCGTCCAAAAATCTCCGCATCGATGACATGGTCGTCATCAAGGACTACAACTTACCCTCTAATGAGTGACGGCTCGGCAGAATTGAGTCTGTCTTCCCAGGAGCCGACGGCAACATCCGTGTAGTAAATATCCGTACTGCACGTGGAGTTGTTAAACGTTCAGTGGCAAAAGTGGTGCTTTTGCCGACGGAGTCTTCCGAATCTCCACACTAATAGGCGCTCCTCTCGTCCTTAGCTGTAGTTCACTAGCACTAATCATCCATTATTTTTCATTTCGTTTTCGATCTCCTTTCGACATTCAACTACGCACAGCATGGCCCCTCGTCAACAAAACGCATGCAGTGCACGTGCCTTGGAGAGCAGACGTACCCGAAGTATTCAATCCTACCGATGCCGAGTCTGCCGCGGTATCCATCCTCTTCGGAAGTGCGCGAGGTTCCTAAAGCTCAGCGCTGAAAAGCGTCTGCGAGCAGTCTTCATTAACAAATACTGCGCCAATTGCCTCGCTCACGAGCATTCCACGGGAGACTGCCGAAGCGGTGATCGTTGCAAGAAGTGCGACCGATCCCACCACACGCTGCTCCACATGCACGAGCAGGTTAGCTCGTTGTCGCGGTCGCGAGCGCGCTCGCGTCTCCAGCCGGTGCCAACCCGGCAAGCAGCTTCGGCCACGTCCCAACGTTCCCGCTGGCAAAATCCGCCAACTCAGCGTAGGAGTTCACCGCCACGACGCCCGGAATCGACCACGCCAGGCCCATCGCTGCAACGCCACAGCGTGAACATCCTTCCGACAGCGCTGGTCAAGTTGGAGACCGGGACGAAGACCTTCGAGACCGCAGCACTCATCGATACCCATGAGCTGCATCGACGCTTCGTTGGCGTCAGCCTTTACGCTTCCGATGACCAATGTTGGCGACGAGAAGGTCTGCACGACGACGATTCGCTCCAGGGTCGACGCGAAAACTAAGCTGGAGGTCGTGCTCAAGATCGAGCCCAGTGTACGGATCCGCACACCTGTCCGGGCATTGAGCGACACAGTGGTGTCCAAGTTCCGGGACATCATGTTGGCTGAAGACCAGTTCCATCAGCCTGCTACCGTCTCCATGGTCTTGGGAGCAGATGTTTATCCAAAGGTTATCCAATCCGGATTCCTGACCTTCGACGAGGGAATGCCGGTCGCTCAGAAAACTGTTTTTGGGTGGATCGTGTCCGGTGCCTGCAGCCTGCCGTAGGATGGCTATGTTGCAACCCCAGTGATTGCAAGGAGGGCGGAATGTCCAAGTTACGGGGTTTGGAATGTCACTCGCTCTCCGCTCCCTCTTACGCTCTCTCGCTCTTCACCACAGAGTCTCCAAGGAGTCTCCGCTGCGCTTGGGAGAGCCTAGCTAATTAGAATAAGCTTCAGTGTAAAAACTATTACGATCCAATAAACATACGCCCGGTCACGCCCGTGCATCTAAGAAGAGTCAAGTGTTCGCCCTTTCGAGTGTTTTCTATTTCAGCCGATTTGGAAAATTCTAGGACATCAACCCCCATCACACCCAACAGGTAGAAAAGAACAAAATGTCTGGATACTAGGAAGAATATAAGCGAATAAATTGTATAGAGTATGGAAAAATGCAATACGGTATTTCAAAAAGTTAGAAGGTATTCACCTATTATTTCACTTATACGCATTCCAGACAGAGTGTATACTTAATGTGTGCTCGACCAAGACGACGGAACCTATTATGTCCTGTTCGAAGGAAGCGAGCATCCTGAAAAAAAAAGAAAAGCCTATGTCTAGTCCTGGCGCCGAAAGCTACCGACGTCGCCTGGACAGTTCTTGAACTCACCTAGATGTTTTCATTTGGCTGGGGAAATGCACTGCACTGCACTGCGCTGAATATGAACTTAAATTGATATTAAATATGACTGTTTTTTTTAAGTTCTTACCTGGAGCACGGTCTTTGGATATCATATTCCGAAAAGCCATCTTGATTGTAGATGGGTTCTGTGCTCTTTTTCTTAGGATAGTTTACCGCATCACCGCTGGCCATTTTAAGAAACTGTTGGTCATCATCTACATCAAATAAAGAAGTACGTGGCATTTTGTTAGAAATGTAATCGTACTGAATTTTTAGATGCCAAATTTTTCCGCGCACTCTACAACTCTATGGGTGGCAACCTTAAGTTATTTGCTTGAAATTTATCCTATCGGAACGACAGAATTGTATATTATCGTTGTGAAAATGATTAAACTGTTTAAAATAAAATTTTTATCATATATTGTTTCTATTGGGTTAGGTTTTTATACCCGTTACTCGTAGAGTAAAAGGGTATACATGATCAAAAGTATGTAACGGGCAGAAGGAAGCGTCTCCGACCATATAAAGTATATATATTCTTGATCAGGTTTAATAGCCGAGCCAATCTGGCCATCTCCGTCCGTCTGTCCGTATGAACGTCGAGATCTCAGGAACTACAAAAGCTAAAAAGTTGAGATTAAGCACGCAGACTGTAGAGACATAGACGCAGCGCAAGTTTGTTGATTCATGCTGCCACGACCACTTTTACGCCCACAAACCGCCCAAAACTGCCATGCCCACAATTTTGAAAATGTTTTGATATTTTTTCAGTTTTGCTTTAGTCTTATGAATTTCTATCGATCTGCCAAAAAAATTTTTGCCACGCCCAATCTAACGCCCACAAACCGCCCAAAGCTGCCATGACAATTTTTGTATTAGTTTTGTAACTTTCTATCGATTTGCCAAAATATTCAACGGCTCGAAAGTTCTCAAAATCCTTAAGGAGAGTGGCTTAACACTTCGCTATGACAAATGCAAGTTTCTTCAATCGGAGATAACGTTCCCTGGACACATCGTAAATAAAAACGGAACTACCCCGGGCGACAATAAAGTTAGTAAAATTTTAAAGTTCCGACAAATGCCAAAGAGGTCAGACGATTTTTAGGTCTCACTGGATTCTTTCGAAAGTTTGTGGAAAACTACTCCTTAATCTCTAGGCCCGTAACTCTACTTTTACGGAAAACTGAACAAGAAACATTTAATTGGACGAATGTTCAACAAGAAGCTTTCCATGAACTCATCGGAAAATTGTGCTCTGTACCAGTACTGGTTTTATACGATTTTACAGAGAATCACGAGGTCCACACCGACGCTTGTGCTGTGGGTCTGGCAGGAGTGTTGCTACAGTCACATGATCAAAAGGATTGGCAACCTGTTTGTTATTTTAGCCGAGATTGTACAGCAGCTGAAAGTAAGTACCACAGCTACGAATTCGAGACATTGGCCGTAGTAGAGACGCTTACCGTTTCGTTACGTAAACCGTTTCATCTTATTACTGATAGTTCTGCTATTGCCAAAGTTAGGGTGAATACAGAATTAATACCTCAGGTAGCTCGTTGGTGGATCAAAATCTTGGACTACGATTGTGAATTCATTCACCGAGATGGTAGCAAAATGGCTCACGTTGACGCCTTGAGTCGTGCTCCGGACTTAAGTTCTCAGATACCTCTAGATGAAATAGTACGCACTATAATAACTGACATTGACGACTGGCTTTTGACTATGCAACTACAGGACCAAACGCTTGCTGAGATTATCGCCGTCTTAAAGGGTCAACGACATATGGATCAGTCAAAGCAACTTCAAGCTGATTACGTCATTGAAAATCACCTTCTGTATGCAAAGTCGAAAATGGAAAGGCTTTCGTTGTTCCAACGGCAGTTAGGTGGCGTACAGTACGGACAAGTCACGATGATATAGGGCATTTTGGATTCGACAAAACCATTGCACGGATTAAACAAAGATTCTGGTTCCCAAAAATGCGAAAATATGTAAAGGACTACATATTATCATGCATTGAATGCTGGTACTACAAGTCGAAAGGTGGAAAACCCGAAGGATGTATGCACTACAACGACTCCGATCCAATACCATTTCGAAAACCTCACATAGACCATCTGGGACCCTTCATTCGCATCAAACGAGGATTAACCCATATTCTGGCTATATCTGATCCGTTCAGCAAGCCCCTAACAGTAAAAAGTACGAAAACCGCACCCGTACTAAACATCCTTAGTGAAATATCAAGTTATTTCGTTTTGCCTAGCGTTATTATATCCGACCGTGGAACAGCGTTTACTTCAAAGCAGTTTGAAGATTATTGTAAGAACAACCAGATCCAGCACATCAAAAACGCCGAACGAACACCTAGAGCAAATGGACAAGTAGAGCGTGCGAATCAAACAATCCTTAATTATGTACGGACTATGAGTGAGAACCCGAAGGATTGGGACCTATCTTTACATAATCTTCAATGAAGTGTCAATTCACAAAAGAATGATACGTCGGGATTTATTTACTATTAGTATTATTCATAAACTTTTAATTGTAAATAGGATTATATTCTGGGCCTTCACTGTACCATGCTGTTTTTAAGTTGGCACTATGATGCTACCTTCGACTGTACGTAGGTAGGTCAGGCCTGGGTTTTGTTCTTCGCAACGAATTAATAGAGAATAGATTCAATATAAATAGCTGCATTACTAAAAGACTTGAAGGGCCAACAACCAAAAAAAAAGGAAATGCAATGCCTTGTTTACATAATATATCGTTGCAAATAAGAGAGACAAATTTTATGATATCACTTACATGTTGTTTTCTCCCACGGCGAAAGTACTTTCTCCGGTGAAATTCTTATTGTTTCATGTTTAGGACTTGATGAATGTTTGCGCAAAATTGTTTATATATTTTATATTTTATTGAGGTATTGCATTGGATGAGTGGCTTGAGTATTATTTATGGTTTTAGTTTTGATAAATATACCTGTTACTCCTAGAGTAAAAGGGTATACTAGATTCGTTGAAAAGTATGTAACAGGTAGAAGGAAGCGTTTCCGATCAGGATCAATAGCCGAGTCGATATGGCCATGTCCGTCTGTCCGTCCGTCTGTCCGTATGAATGTCGAGATCTCAGGAACTACAAAAGCTAGAAAGTTGAGATTAAGCATACAGACTCCAGAGACATAGACGCAGCGCAAGTTTGTCGATTCATGTTGCCACGCCCACAAACCGCCCAAAGCTGCCATGCCCACCCTTTTGAAAAATGTTGTAATATTTTTTCAGTTTTTTATTAGTCTTATAAATTTATATCGATCTGCCAAAAAAAATGTTGCCACGCCCAATCTAACGCCCACAAACCGCCCAAAGCTGCCACGCCCACACTTTTGAAAAATGTTTTGATAGTCTTGGGAGTCTTGTATGCTTAATCTCAACTTTCTAGCTTTTGTAGTTCCTGAGATCTCGACGTTCATACGGACAGACGGACGGACAGACGGACATGGCCAGATCGACTCGGCTATTGATCCTGATCAAGAATATATATACTTTATATGGTCGTAAACGCTTCCTTCTGCCTGTTACATACTTTTCAACGAATCTAGTATACCCTTTTACTCTACGAGTAACGGGTATAAATATTGGATATGGTTTCTATAAAGTATGTTTTGTTTTTATTTATGTATCATACCAAATTACTTATCTGACTTGTGTATCATACCAAATATATTCTCTGACTTGTAGGCCAAGGATAAACCGCTTCTTCAAAAAAAAACAAGAGAGAACGCTATAGTCGAGTTCCCCGACTATCTGATACCCGTTACTCAGCTAGTAGAAGTGCGAAGGAGAGTCTTCAACACTGACAGTTTTTGGCGGTTTGTGGGCGTTAGGGTGGGAGTGGCAAAAAGTTTTTTGGCAAATCGTTAGAAATTTACAAGACTAATACAAAAATGAAAAAATATCAAAACATTTTTCAAAAGTGTGGGCGTGGCAGCTTTGGGCGGTTTGTGGGCGTTAGAGTGGGCGTGGCAAAAAGTTTTTTGGCAAATCGTTAGAAATTTACAAGACTAATACAAAAATTAAAAAATATAAAAACATTTTTCAAAAGTGTGGGCGTGGCAGTTTTGGGCGGTTTGTGGGCGTTAGAGTGGGCGTGGCGACATGAATCGATAAACTTGCGCTGCTTCTATGTCTCTGGAGTCCGTGTGCTTAATCTCAACTTTCTAGCTTTTGTAGTTCCTGAGATCTCAGCGTTCAGACGGACGGACAGACGGACGGACAGACGGACAGACGGACAGACGGACAGACGGACGGACAGACGGACATGGCCAAATCGACTCGGCTATTGATCCTGATCAAGAATATATATACTTTATATGGTCGGAAGCGCTTCCTTCTACCTGTTACATACTTTTCAACGAATCTAGTATACCCTTTTACTCTACGAGTAACGGGTATAAAAGCGTTTTCAATGGGCTCAACGGCAATGAGACACCATCATATTTAGCGATGAAGCTAAATTTTATGTTAGTGTCGGCGATATGAGGAAACGCATCATCCGTACAAAAACCGAAACATACCATAAAGACTGCCTTAAAAGGACTGTAAAGTTTCCTGCAAGCACTATGGTATGGGGATGTATGTCTGCCAAAGGATTGGGGAAGCTGCATTTTATTGAAGGGACGGTTTATGCTGGAAAATATATTAATATTTTGGAAGAAAGTTTGCTGCCATCTATACCAAAACTGGCAGATTGTGGTGAATTCACTTTTCAGCAGGACGGAGCATCATCGCACACAGCCAAAATAACCAAAAATTTGCTGCAATATAAGCAAATGGAGGTTTTAGATTGGCCATCTAAGCCCTATAGAAAATATTTGGTGGCTAATGAAAAGCAAACTTCGAAATGAGCCACAAAGGAGCATTTCTGACCTTAAAATTAAGTTGCAAGATTTCTCGAGAACATTGCAAAAATTTATTAAAATCAATGCCAAAACTTGTAAAATGTTTAATACAGGCCAGGGGCGATGTTACACAATTCTAATATTAATTAATTTGTTATATTACGCAGCGTTCGAATTAATAGTGGTCATTTTTTTTTTCATCTCTTAAGTCTACCGTTTGAATGAATTAGTCATGTTGTTGTTGTTGGAAGTACAAGAAATTGTAAAGAGAACAAAATTCCCTTTTAGACAAAATACATTAGCATAAGTTATCTGTAATAGTATTGAAAATATAGTGTGTTGAACATTGCACACTGTCAAAAACACATACTTTTCGAATTAATAGTGGTTGGGGCTCGTATATAGTCATGTTTTACGACTATCAGATACCCGTTATATAGCGAATAAGTATTTCTTGCGCTGGGTCTCTGTCTCTCGAGTCTGAATGCTCATACACAACTTTCTAGCTTTTAAGCTTATAGTTTCTGGGATCTCGACGGACGGACAGACGCATGAACTGTACGAGTAAAGGGTATAAGAATATATTGTTTAAATATTACAATTCACAAGTAAGCACTTGTAATGGAATATTTATTTTGATTTCCCATTCTATAATCTGGTATCTGGTGCACCCCGAATTCAATTGGAAGGTTTTTAGTGCTATGTGTCTGTATTGAAGTAGCTATTGCGAAAATACGCCATAGATATACCATAACACTGTGCCACTCAGGCACGTAGTATTCATTCATACACCATCTAAAAGCCGCATTTTCACATCAACTGCCAACAATTTCGGGTACTTTCCAAAGTCGCCACACATAAATGAGGACCTCAGCTTCCCTGGATCCGCTTGGATCCCCCTTACCACACACTAATGGCACTCTGGTGCTGCTAGCAAAGTCTAAAAATCCGACCAAAAACTGTTTGCCTTCGCTTGCCTCCTTCGCCGCCGCAGGCGATGGGCAAAAGTGTCAAAGTGCTAAAGTATGTTCAAAGATTCATAAGATTAAATGCAAAAGCCTATCCCTTTCTGCTAGCACGGAGGTATGTGAAGCTATCTGGAGACAGCCGAATTCTGGCAATAATAGCTGAGCCAAGTCTCTAAACACTTTAGGCAGAAAAGAACAAAATGTCTGGATACTAGGAAGAATATAAGCGAATAAATTTAACGTTATTTAGCATTTAAAGGGATTTTTTAAAATAAAAAGACTAGTAAATTGTATAGAGTATGGAAATATGCAATACGGTATTTCAAAAAGTTAGAAGGTATTCACCTATTATTTCACTTATACGCATTCCAGACAGGGCGTATACTTATTGTGTGTTCGGCCAAGACGACGGAACCTATTATGTCCTGTTCGAAGGAAGCGAGCATCCTGAAAAAAAAAGAAAAGCCTAAGTCTAGTCCTGGCGCCGAAGCCTACCGACGTCGCCTGGACAGTTCTTGAACTCACCTAGATTTTTTCATTTGGCTGGTGGAATGCAGTGCACTGCCTGTATTAGCCTATACCGAAAAGTTCATTATCCTGCGGCCTTTCATTTTCTCTATTTAAGAAATCCACTTTAAGGATCCACTGGATCCTCCTCTAATGGCTTTGCTATGCTAATTTATCGACGCCTGCTGGCCATTGGAGTCGCCTTGCGCCCCTTACCAGACGACTTTTGATCCTGTTTCTTATTAATTTAATTATAAATATTATTCTTTTTTACGTTTCCTGTTTTTTTTTGTTTTGTTGGTGGCAATTGCTGAGTAACAGGAAATGGAAAACATTCAAATGTAAACATATGCACAGTGATTTGCCGTGATTTTTAGGACAGAGATTTTAGTCAAATGTGCTCTACGATGCGGAAAATGAGAATATTAGTGCATGATTAGTGTATAATAATTATAATTATAATCAGGTGTTACAACTTTTTTCACCAAATAAAAATATAACAAACAGAATTATAATTAATATGAAAATCAAGCTCTGCATTGTATACCAAACATTGATATCCAATACTCTTTTTCTGTGGGAAACTGCATTCACTTTGCTGACCCAGATGCGTTAATTTACTGATGTAAGACCGAAGAACATCGTTATCATGGGCTCACCCATTTGCCCTCACTTTCGTGCAGAAAAAGAGAAACTGAGCTGGAAAGTCTTTCATAAGAGTCTCATAAATTCTTTGTCTATTGTGGCAAATTCTTAACCATCCAGTTGGCTAACCGTCGTGTACTTTTGTCCCTTTTCTGTTCCATCCCGTTTCACTCTGTTTCTTCGTTTCTAACTGTGCCATATGTGTCCAGGCTTTCAAGTCCTCAAATTGTAACTAGAATTTGATTGTGCCGAGAAATGCGAGTGCATTGATTGGATTAACTTGAGAAAAGCCGACTGCATGTGGCCATAAATGAAATGGAACCCCTTTAAGCCAGGGAAAGCTGTGGATGCAGATGGCCAACAGTGGCATTGCTAAAATTGGGAAATCTTTTAACTAGTCGCTCTCGGAAAGCAAAAGGATACGGGACTAGTTAAATGGGTTTATTTCAAATTTACTTCACCAGCTAAACAAATAGAATTGAAGAAAAACAGAGGTTTTATGTCAGAAAAACTGAACTACATAAATCATAATTTCCAAAACTATGTAAGTTGGCAAACCATTTAGAATATGGTAACGAGAATATCGATTTATTTTAAATATTTTGTGAGATTCTATTAAAAATCAAAGGGAACAGGAATTTTACTATGTACAAGTATATATAATATTATTGTTCCTTAGTTTAAAATTTTAATTAGCCAACATAATGGCTTTAGTAAGTTGAGTATAAAGCTTTGTGTTGATGCACATTTTTTCATGTAAATAATACTATTTGTGTTATTGTTTCTTGTATTTATTCATGTATTATGCTGGAAGTTGCCTTTTTGGTAGCCCTTCCATTGTTGCTTGCCTGTCTTTCTTCCGGGCTCTTTTAACCTGCTTTCTGGCTTTGGTTGGTCCTGTTTGCAGGTATGTGGCTGTGGAATGGCTTACAAGCCGCTTCCCTGTTTTTTCCGGGCATCCTTTTGGCCTAAGGGGCGACTGTAGCTGCATCCGAATATCTTACGACTTTCCTTCGTCTCCTGCCTTATCTCTGATTATTATCCTTTTAGCTCAGGAACTGCCTCGTTCACGAAGTACAGCTGCTTGTAAGTGCATTCTTAAGCTCAATCAAACTGGATGCTGGGCGAATATGCATTGAATTAAGTGGGCGAAATTCGTATTGGCTCTTGGGCTAGAAAGGCACCAGAGTCTTATGATTAAAATGCCCCGAGCCCGGAATCCCCTATGCCCATAGGTGCATTCCGCTGCAGAATTTAAATGTCCCTTCACCCGAGTGCTTGCGTGTGTGCGCTCGACGTTCAAGTGAAACTTAAGAAAAAAGCCAGACCGCTCGGAATTCTTTTTTCTGTGTCCGCCCTTCCGGGCCGTATTGTTTTTGCTGGCTAAAGCCGTGCAGACATTTGGACCCAACTACTTGAAGTTGTATGCCCCGTTTCCTTACTTATTTTTCCCTTTTTCCTTTTTTCTTTCCTTATGGGACTTTATGGCGCACACGTGTGGGTTCCTTTGGGTGCATATTGAAAACCCAGCATAGTTATGACTTTGAAACAAACTGAGGGCGAAGCACATTTCCTTCTTAGCCCTCAACGTAATGGCAGGTCCCAGGAAAATAAGAGGCTGGAAAAAGCGAGCGTGAATAAAACTGTTATCGGTCTGCGTGCTCAAAAGCGCACTTGATTGCTCAAATCCTTTGTGTATCCCCTTTTAAGCCTTTTGTTTTCCACCAAGACACCAACCAACGCCAAAGCCAGAGCAACAAAAACACTACCCCGGGAGCAACTAAAAGGGGAAAAAAGTCCAAGTCCAAGACGACGTCTCAAGCGGCACTTCTTCCGCAAAAAAAACAATTAACCAAGGAAAGGAAACGAAATTAGCATGACTACACAATTTAAAAATGCTTTGAGGGACAGAAAATATTTGAAGGATACATAGTTATACTGCTTACTTTGCACACCCTGGCAGAGGGTATATTGATACTAGTGAGATGTTGGCTTAGCAATTCTGCAGTATGTATAATCTATGTTTTGTAAAATCTATGTTTAATTAAAATCTAATCAATAGCAGAGTAACGGGTATCTGATAGCAGAGAAAGAATTCCACGCCTATTCATTTTAAAGAACATAATAATGATTGAACCCATTTTTGAGCCATTGAATTGTTTACCAAAGCGTTCTCAGCTTTATTATAATTACTATTCTATTTTCGATCACATCCTTACATCATTCTGTTTGTAACTCGTAAGTTACATTTTTTTTGATCAGTCGTAGTCCATTGGTTTCTTTTTGATGACGTCTATGGTGGCCTTTCGGTGATTGGCCGTAAGAAGGTACAGTTTCTTCAGCATATTATCCGCCTCACCCGTGGTCATGGCAAACACCTGGACCATTCCCGTCTCATGAACACGGGCCGCCACCCCGGGAACTGCCTTGTCCACGTAGTAGACATACTTCATATGGGGCTCTGGAGAAAGAACGCTTAACGCAGTGAACACCGGCAAAGAGATCCCAAATGGAAAGTGGGCGCAGGAAATGAGACGCAGATGTAGAAGCTTGTTTGAGGGGTCGGCTTTGAAGTTCGCCCTCCCAAGGGTCCTAAACATCAGATCCCTTTGTGTTTCCGCAAGCATCGCATGGCCTCTTCCATTGATTATCAAGACACTGCCATCGGACCAAATCCAGGCTATCTGTGTGGCCTCATACCGGATTTGGATCACATCGATGTCGTTATTGTAAACGGCGTTTCTTAGGAACCTAACCGTATTTTGCAGATCCAAGTTCTTATTCATACTCAGTGTGCAATACATTTTGCAAAAATTCATATCGACGTGCATGCGAAATTCCTCGACCTTGCGCCTTTTGGGACGCCTTAGGATTCTAATCCTCTGGAGGCACTGGTCCAAGTGATCTGGCAGAGGCGGAAGCAGAAGACATCTCCTCAAATTCTCCACCGATTTTGATCCAAACTGCTGGTTCCACTTTGAGCGGAGTCTCTTAGCTTGGGGGTCCCTGAACTCCGTCATGGTTTGGTCAATGATGTACTCGAAGTCCTCGAGGAAAACTGTGAAGCTGTTCTGCCATCCAGTCTCCGCTGAGACATTTCTGTTGCTTTTTCCCAGGACTCGGGGCTTCATTTGCTCCTTGCTGATCTCGGTTTCGAAGTCAATGGCCTCTGGTTCTGCATCAGTTTGATTGTTGGAACTGTCCTCATAGATGAGGAGTTGCAATTGTTGGGAAATGGTTTCACTGCATTGCTGTACCCAACTCTGGGTAGCTTTCTCAGCCTTGGGCCTCGGGGGTAATGTTTTAATGTCTTTGACCTCGAGGATAACTGGCTTTTCTGGTTTTTCCACAATGATTTCAGTTGCTTTCTCTGGTTCCTTTTCTGGAATATTTTCAACGGAAACCTTTTCGTTGGGTGGGGGTTTCCACAACTTAGGCTCTACGGAATCAGGTTTCTGCGGCATTTCGAACACCTTTGGAGAAAACTTTTTCCAAACATCCTTTTCCTGGGAGATAAGATCCTTGGGCTTTAGTAACTCAAGCAGAAGATCCCGATTCTTCTCATGTTCCCTTGCTAGGCTTAATAACATATCAAACTCTTCTATATCACTGTGGGGTTCGTTGAGGCCCTCCGATTTTATCCATTCCTTGATTGCCCGCTGCTCTTCGATTCCAATGGTGAAGCTAGCAAAGGCGACATCTTCATTGTCCAGAATCCTAGTCTTCTTGGCGTCACTATCGACCTTTCCCTTTGAATCCGATTCTTCTATATCATTATGGGATCCGTTGATGGCCCGCTCCTCTTCGATTCCAATGGTGAAGCTAGCAAAGGCGACATCTTCATTGTCCAGAATCCGAGGCTTCTTGGCGTCACTATCGACCTTTCCCTTTGAATCCGATTCTTCTATATCATTATGGGATCCGTTGATGGCCCGCTCCTCTTCGATTCCAATGGTGAAGCTAGCAAAGGCGACATCTTCATTGTCCAGAATCCGAGGCTTCTTGGCGTCACTATCGACCTTTCCCTTTGAATCCGATTCTTCTATATCATTATGGGATCCGTTGATGGCCCGCTCCTCTTCGATTCCAATGGTGAAGCTAGCAAAGGCGACATCTTCATTGTCCAGAATCCGAGGCTTCTTGGCGTCACTATCGACCTTTCCCTTTGAATCCGATTCTTCTATATCATTATAGGATCCGTTGAGCCCCTCCGATTCTATCCACTGATCCAAGACCCGCCACTCATTTTTTCCGACTTTCCTCCCAAAACCAGTTTCAAAAGAATTCTTTTTATATAGGTTTTTGTTAACTCGAACTGTTTTCGGAGGAAATTCATTGGAGTTTTGAGATTCCGTTAAACTCGGAGGTGGAGTTTTGGAAGCCCCCGAATACTCCATGCAAAACAAAGGATATATAGCATCCGAGGGCTTTATAAGCCCCTTCTTCACATCCATATAGATCTTCCAAATATCCTCTGACGACAGCAGATCTGTATCATACTCATCCACCAAAGTCCCCTTGATGGGTGCCAGCGGTGAGGGTTCTGTATCGACGGTAGGTTTTGGAACAGTTTGACGCACATTTGGAGATATTTTTCCTTCGTTGGGGCATCGTCGACTCTTGATAATCCTTGATGAACTTGGAGGTGGCATTTGCCAGTTTTTGGGAAGCACGTTAGAATTCTCCTCGAGTCCAAAGTCCGGAACAACATTGTCGATGCGGAACTTGGAGGGTATGGGGTTTGGGTGCGGTTCATTTACGGTTCGAAAAGCGCTGAATATGAAATTAAATTGATATTAAATATGACTGTTTTTTTTAGTTCTTACCTGGAGCCATCTTGATTGTAGATGGGTTCTGTGCTCTTTTTCTTAGGATAGTTTACCGCATCACCGCTGGCCATTTTAAGAAACTGTTGGTCATCATCTACATCAAATAAAGAAGTACGTGGCATTTTGTTAGAAATGTTATCGTACTGAATTTTTAGATGCCAAATTTTTCCACGCACTCTACAACTCTATGGGTGGCAACCTTAAGTTATTTGTTTGAAATATATCCTATCGGAACGACAGAATTGTATATTATCGTTGTGAAAATTATTAAACTATTTAAAATAAAATTTTTATCATATATTGTTTCTATTGGGTTAGGTTTTTATACCCGTTACTCGTAGAGTAAAAGGGTATACTAGATTCGTTGACAAGTATGTAACGGGCAGAACGAAGCGTTTTCGACCATATAAAGTATATATATTCTTGATAAGAATCAATAGCCGAGTCGATATGGCCATGTCCGTCTGTCCGTATGAACGTCGAGAACTACATAAGCTAGAAAGTTGAGATTAAGCACGCAGACTCCAGAGACATAGACGCAGCGCAAGTTTGTTGATTCATGCTGCCACGACCACTTTTACGCCCACAAACCGCCCAAAACTGCCATGCCCACAATTTTCAAAAATGTTTTGATATTTTTTCAGTTTTGTTTTAGTCTTATTAATTTCTATCGATCTGCCAAAAAAATTTTTGCCACGCCCAATCTAACGCCCACAAACCGCCCAAAGCTGCCATGCCAATTTTTGTATTAGTTTTGTAACATTCTATCGATTTGCCAAAAATATTCAACGGCTCGAAAAGTTTCTCAAAATCCTTAAGGAGAGTGGCTTAACACTTCGCTATGACAAATGCAAGTTTCTTCAATCGGAGATAACGTTCCCTGGACACATCGTAAATAAAAACGGAACTACCCCGGGCGACAATAAAGTTAGTAAAATTTTAAAGTTCCGACAAATGCCAAAGAGGTCAGACGATTTTTAGGTCTCACTGAATTCTTTCGAAAGTTTGTGGAAAACTACTCCTTAATCTCTAGGCCCGTAACTCTACTTTTACGGAAAACTGAACAAGAAACATTTAATTGGACGAATGTTCAACAAGAAGCTTTCCATGAACTCATCGGAAAATTGTGCTCTGTACCAGTACTGGTTTTATACGATTTTACAGAGAATCACGAGGTCCACACCGACGCTTGTGCTGTGGGTCTGGCAGGAGTGCTGCTACAGTCACATGATCAAAAGGATTGGCGACCTGTTTGTTATTTTAGCCGACAGCTAAAAGTCAGTACCACAGCTACAAACTCGGGACATTGGCCGTAGTAGAGACGCTTACCGTTTCGTTACGTAAACCGTTTCATCTTATTACTGATAGATCTGCTATTGCCAAAGTTAAGGTGAATAAAGAATTAATACCTCAGGTAGCTCGTTGGTGGATCAAGATCTTGGACTACGATTGTGAATTCATTCACCGCGATGGTAGCAAAATGGCTCACGTTGACGCCTTGAGTCGTGCTCCGGACTAAAGTTCTCAGATACCTCTAGATAAAATAGTACGCACTTTAATAACTGACATTGACGACTGGCTTTTAACTATGCAACTACAGGACCAAACGCTTGCTGAGATTATCGCCGTCTTAAAGGGTCAACGACATAAGGATCAGTCAAAGCAACTTCAAGCTGATTACGTCATTGAAAATCACCGTCTGTATGCAAAGTCGAAAATGGAAAGGCTTTCGTTGTTCCAAGGGCAGTTAGGTGGCGTACAGTACGGACAAGTCACGATGATGTAGGGCATTTTGGATTCGACAAAACCATTGCACGGATTAAACAAAGATTCTGGTTCCCAAAAATGCGAAAATATGTAAAGCACTACATATCATCATTCATTGAATGCTGGTACTACAAGTCGAAAGGTGGAAAACCCGAAGGATGTATGCACTACATCGACTCCGATCCAATACCATTTCGAAAACTTCACATAGACCATCTGGGACCCTTCATTCCCAGCAAACGAGGATTAACCCATATTCTGGCTATATCTGATCCGTTCAGCAAGCCCCTAACCGTAAAAGCAGTAAAAAGTACGTAAGCCGCACCCGTACTGAACATCCTTAGTGAAATATCAAGTTATTTCGTTTTGCCTAGCGTTATTATATCCAACCGTGGAACAGCGTTTACTTCAAAGCAGTTTGAAGATTATTGTAAGAACAACCAGATCCAGCACATCAAAAACGCCGTACAAACACCTTGAGCAAATGGACAAATAGAGCGTGCGAATCAAACAATCCTTAATTATGTACGGACTATGAGTGAGAACCCGAAGGATTGGGACCTATCTTTACATAATCTTCAATGGAGTGTCAATTCACAAAAGAATGATACGTCGGGGTTTAGTCCGATTGATCTCGTTTTTAACTTCAATGCTGTTGACGTTGTGCAAAACCATTTAACGGCAGCTATACAAGCAGATCTGGAACATGATAAGAAGAAGGACTCTGTTATCGACAACCGAACGCAAGCTGTCGCTAACATCGCATGCGAACGAGCAAAATGGAAGCACAGATTCGACTTTAAACATTCTAACCCTTCTATTTATTCCATAGGTAACCTCGTAGTCATTGAAAATGAGCCGGCTGCAACGGAAGAATCACGCAAGTTAGAACCACGATACCGAGGACCCTATCAAGTTGTCAAGGTCCTGAGAAATGATCGCTACGGGACGTAAATACAGTTCTGTGTTCTCCTCTGACAAGATGAAACCATGGTGCGCTACTATTCCCGAGCTGGATGTATCTGATGACGTAGAAGACCGAATCATTATTCATTAAATCTAATTAAACAAAACCGTTCATTTGTTGTTCCCACTTAACTCAATTTTTAACCTAGATCCTAATTATGGTAGATGACATGTAAAATAGAAAAATATTAATAGAAAAAAAAAACAAAAAAAGTAAACTCCAAGAACTTATTTGTACATTCTAATCTTATTTTGTTCTTTTAATTATTATTATTGCGATTATTATATTATCATTATTATATATATATTTATACCCGTTACTCGTAGAGTAAAAGGGTATACTAGATTCGTTGAAAAGTATGTAACAGGCAGAAGGAAGCGTTTCCGACCATATAAAGTATATATATTCTTGATCAGGATCAGTAGCCGAGTCGATCTGGCCATGTCCGTCTGTCCGTCCGTCTGTCTGTCCGTCTGCCCGTATGAACGTCGAGATCTCAGGAACTACAAAAGCTAGAAAGTTGAGATTAAGTATACAGACTTTAGGGACATAGACGCAGCGCAAGTTTGTCGATTCAGGTTGCCACGCCCACTCTAACGCCGACAAGCCGCCCAAAACTGCCACGCCCACATTTTTGAAAAATGTTTTAATATTTTTTCATTTTTGTATTGGTCTTGTAAATTTCTATCGATTTGCCAAAAAACTATCTGCCACGCCCACTCTAACGCCCACAAACCACCAAAAACTGTCAGTGTTGAAGACTCTCCTTCGCCCACAAACCGCCCAAAGCTGCCACGCCCACGCTTTTAAAAAATGTTTTGATATTTTTTCATTTTTGTATTAGTCTTGTAAATTTCTATCTATTTGCCAAAAAACTTTTGGCCACGCCCACTCTAACGCCCACAAACCGCCAAAAACTGTCCTTCGCACTTACACTAGCTGAGTAACGGGTATCAGATAGTCGGGGAACTCGACTATAGCGTTCTCTCTTGTTTTATCATATATTTTTTATTAATGCACAAGAAATTATTCCAAAGTTATTTATTCATTGTAATAGTCGTTATATATAAATATGAGTGAAAATACAGTGGCTGTAAAGGAAATATGTTCAACAACATCCTATACCTATTGGAAGTATTAATATAATATAAATGTAATATGATGCAAAATAAAAAAAAAAGAATTAGTATTATTCATTAATAATAATTGTAAGTAGGATTATATTCTGGGCCTACACTGTACCATGCTGTTTTTAAGTTGGCACTATGATGCTACCTTCGACTGTACTTATACACGAGAGAGGCTCGGTGTACACAATATTTCGATCCTCGACTGTACCATTGAATAAAATGTCGTAGGTCAGGCCTGAGTTTTGTTTTATGATATCACTTACATGTTGTTTTCTCCCACGGCGAAAGTACTTTCTCCGGCGAAATTCTTATTGTTTCATGTTTAGGACTTGATGAATGTTTGCGCAAAATTTTTTTATATATTTTATATTTTATTGAGGTATTGCATTGGATGAGTGGCTTGAGTATTATTTATGGTTTTAATTTTGATAATTATACCCGTTACTCCTAGAGTAAACTAGTATACTAGATTCGTTGAAAAGTATGTAACAGGCAGAAGGAAGCGTTTCCGAGCATATAAAGTATATATATTTTTGATCAGGATCAATAGTCGAGTCGATATGACCATGTCCGTCTGTCCGTCCGTATGAACGCTGTGATCTCAGGAACTACAAAAGCTAGAAAGTTGAGATTAAGCATACAGACTCCAGAGACATAGACGCAGCGCAAGTTTGTCGATTCATGTTGCCACGCCCACTCTAACGCCCACAAACCGCCCAACCCTGCCAGGCCCACACTTTTGAAAAATGTTTTGATATTTTTTCATTTTTGTATTGGTCTTGTAAATTTCTATCGATTTCCAAAAAAATTTTTTGCCACGCCCACTCTAACGCCCACAAACCGCCCAAAGCTGCTACGCCCACACTTTTGAAAAATGTTTTGATATTTTTTCATTTTTGTATTGGTCTTGTAAATTTCTATCGATTTGCCAAAAAACTATCTGCCACGCCCACTCTAACGCCCACAAACCACCAAAAACTGTCAGTGTTGAAGACTCTCCTTCGCACTTCCACTAGCTGAGTAACGGGTATCAGATAGTCGGGGAACTCGGTTATAGCGTTCTCTCTTGATTACTTTAAACATCAGGACAACACTTACTCATAATTTACGCTAGTTTATAAGAAATACAAATCTCTTTGGCTGAAAAGTCAAGTGTTCGCCCTTTCGAGTGGTTTCTATTTCAGCCGATTTGGAAAATTTCAGGACAGCAACCCCCATCACACCCAACATTTCTGATCCATTCGAGCCCGATCACCTGGATTTTCAAGTTTGTCCACCAGCAAACAAATTACAAGATAAGTACGAAATCTCCATTCCTTTTAATTGCCGGTCTGCAGCAAAAGGATGAAAATCCAATTTCGTTCAATTTGCTGTAAGATTTATTGTCAAATCTAACGGATTTCTCCGAAAAAAGGCAATTAAAGAAAAGTACTTATTCTTTTCCACGGGCGCCGCCATATTACCCACCGTTCTCCTTTTACCCTCATTCGTGAAAATTTCTAAGTCCAAATTTCCGAATATATTTAAATATTCATCCAGTCCGAAAAGTGCAAAATTCCAAATATGAAAAAGTGAAAATAATTTGTGTCAAGTTCAGTGAAAATTTCTAAGTCCAAAGCTCCGCCAAAAGTGGCAAAAATTCTGTTCTCGTTTCACTGTGTCCAACGCAAGCCAAATTCTTTTCGCAACACATTTATGCTTTAACTCCGCAGTCCTATTAATACAATTTGCTTTGCTATCGAAAAAACAAACAACACATACCCTCTGGCCATTCCAAATAAAATATTAGTTAAACATTTACCCGCCAGTTTCATATATTACATATATTACATCAACATATATTACATCAACATATATGTGGGGTTTTATTATAAATGTGGGGTTTTATTATTATAATATAAGTTTTATTTGAATTTTGTAACAAATAATATAGGATATTGAAATTAATCGTCACCGTCGTCGTATTGTTGTCGATCTCGTAGCCACACAGGCAGAACGCACAACTTCCTTCTTCTCCGAGCAAAAAACAACTCTCCTCTCTACCGCTGTCGTAAAGCACTTCGCCCTCGTAGCGTTGCGCTTTTTCTCCTCGTTGATCGTCGTGTTTGCGAATTCGCCACCTCGCTAATTCGCCATCATCTTCATCTCGTCGTTGTTATCGTCGTTGTCGTTGTCTAGGGATCAGCTGTTTCATACTAGTGGGATTAGGGTAAACAGCCAAAAACCAATCCCACATATATTACATTAACATATACTACATCCATATACATTGCATATATTACATCCACATATATCACATATACTGTAACGTATCACATCCAATAATTAAGTCAGGCATGGTGTTCGATGGGTATCGAGCGCACGCGAGCGATGGTCCGGCTGCTGCTTGTCGGTAAAAGGGGGTGGTGGTCTTGCCTATTTCGGATTATAATACTTATTTTGGCGTGCTAGACAAGCTAACCTGATCCGGAAGTAGGAGAACTCACATTACAGACAACTAGAAGAGGAAAACATGTTCAAATGGTTATCGCCAAACCGATCTCGGCCAGCCTCCGGTGTTGTTGGAGGCCTTCGCTGACCCGCCCTGTCAATGGCCATCTCATCATCATAATTTTCCCTGATGGCCCCTTCTGAAACCTAAGCTATTCGCAAGGGCCTCATGCTAGCTGCGGCAAAAACTTAGAGAATTACCACATTATAAATTGGATTTTATTACTTGTACATATAAACATTCTTAAAACTAGGCATATAAGATATATAGGAACGAAAGTGCAACAAGATGAATTTTTGCATATAATTAAATTATTGGTTTTGGAATGTACGAAAAGTGAGGATTAAAAATATAAAAAAAAAAATTGACAAGAAAATTACAAGATAATAATATGCGTAAATTAAAATAGTGACTGTTTCGGATTTCGCTCAGTGTAATTATGTTTATTTCTTTTGCATTTCCTTTATGATTCTTTACGTTAGTATTTATTTGAGCGTTTCAAGGGATAAAAAACAATAGGGACATCTACGTTAATGCCCTTAGGGGTGAACTCACTTTAATTTGGCCAATATAATCAATATGGTTTTTCTTTGGTGACTCACCCTTTTCTCTTGTAACTTCCATCGGAGAAAGCGCTTTCGGCGACGGCATCTATTTCTTTGGGAGTAAAGTTTTTCTTTTTGATTATAAATATAAAAATATTGATTACTTCGCACACATTCTTATGAGGTATCCCTGTTATTTTTTTTCTTCCTCTCTTGTTAAAGTTGGGACATTTTTTTTCCGTGTGGCTTACAAATTTAACACAAACATAAAACACAAAGCAAAGAAATCAGACACTCCTCCTCACAATTATTTGCGCATTACATTTCCACAATAATAAAAATTCTTAACCTAATTTACAAAAACATAATTATCTTTTTTTCCCCGTAGTTAGGTTTTTTCTCCTGTTTTTTTTTTTTTGATTTTTTTTTTACTTTCTTTAAATTTGCCCTAAATGCGGGTCTTATATTATTTATTAGTTTTAAATCACGTTCAGCGCATTCGCGAGCGGATCGGACTTTTTCTTTCGATTTTCAATCTTTATGAATACATGCTGCTGGCGAAGCGCGCGAGCCAACTGACAAAAATCCACTAATCGGCGGCTACTTCTTCCGCGGTCCGTTGGCCTTCCTTGGTCGCAGATTTTGCCCTGCCCTTTTTGGGTAGCTGCAGCCGAAGATTTTCCTTTTGTGTACTGACAAAAAAACTACAATTGCTAGCGCTGCCTGGCTGCAGCGCATCTTCCTTCCGGATCAGTATGCTTGGTTTATTTTGTTCTTTTAAAACCCTGCACGAGAGTTAGGCGATAAAAGTCTGGGTATCTTAGCCCTTTTCCATCCACTTACCCCAGCTCTCCGCCGGTTCAAACTATTTGCCAATCTGGTTCGCCTCTGGGACTTGCACTTATTTGGTTTAAATTGCCCACAAACACCAAACGAACTTTCTCCGCCGATCTTAAACTTGAGAATGGCTGCTGATGACGCCAGAATAAGGCGGCAACCTAGCATCTGCATTCCTTTTGAACATATACCACAGTGTAAATTGTTTCCCGTCGGCAAATCCAAACCACAAATAAAATTTATTCCAAGTGCCGACGCGGAAAAGGCGTTTTGTTTTCCTTCAATTTTTTCCGTAAATTTCCAAATTAATTTCCGAGCAATAAATTAAAAGCGGTTTTTTCTCTTTTTTTTTTACAAATAAATTTTTCAATATTTATTAAATTATTTTTTAAATTTAAAAAAAAAATTAAAAAAAAAAACTACAAGACAATAATTATTTTTTAATCCATAAATAAATAATACGCCCGCCAAATATAAGTCGTTCACCCGACAAATATTTTTTTCTGTATTGCTTGGATATTAATTTGTGTTTGTTTTAGAAGTACTTACAACGCGGAGAAAAGACTCAAATTCTACCATTCCATTTTCTCCGTTTCCAGTTGTAAACAAAAAAATAACATTTTCTACGTTCTAATAAACATTTTTTTTCACCGTGTTCCACATTCCAAGTGTTCCAACCGTAAATCAGGTGGACCTAATTACCATACATCACAGGTCATTTATACAATTCGCTGTTCACTGCGAGCCACCTGTCCAATTAGTTGAAACTACGGCGTTTCCACTTCGTAAATTTTACACCACTTTCTCACCCATTACATCCTATACGGTCTTTTTCCGCTGCTTTATACCGTTTAGGGCGGCAAGCTTAAATTTATTAAGTGCAGTCTAAGGAATCGGTCTACATTTTCAAAAGTGTGACCGGGCTCCAAAACCGCTTCCCTTCCATTTCTCATTTCTTCGATTATGCCCATCGGGGACGATAAGAAGAAATTGTCCGCTGACAAACCCAGGTCTATTAGCTAAAAATATGGCTGCTTCCGATCTAGCGCTAGCCAAATTCATTTCGGTTTCTGACCGCTTAAGCGAATTTGAGGCTCAGATTAACACTCCGGAATCCGCAGCTTCAACCGTCACGATGCACAGCGTCCGTCGCGACCAAGTCCGAACCCTATGGTACAAGGTTGAAAAGGTATTCGACCTCTGCTCAGAGTGCCTTGTGTCAACAGGCGAAGCGGCAGCAGGCAACATGCCTATTCTCAGGGCTAAATACAGTTATTGCTATTCAGTCTATGAAAGGTGTGTTGCCCAGCTCGTTGATAAAATCGAGCAGGGCACGTCTCAGTCCATCCCAGCCGCGAACGCTGCGCCCCAGGCCTACATTTCCTCTGGCTGTCGGTTGCCTCCATGCGATACAGAAGTTTTCGCAGGCGACTATCTTCGCTGGGCGACTTTCCGGGATCTTTTCACAGCCATTTATATCAATAATCCACGGCTGACTCCGGTTGAAAAGTTATTCCATTTAAATGCCAAAACAAGTGGCGACGCGCATGGCATCGTTTCGATTTCGCCTCTCACCAACGAGGGTTTCTGCGTCGGAAAACCTAATAGAGCGTTTCGAAAATAAACGATTGTTGGTAAACAGTCAATTGAAAATACTGTTTAATGTGCAGTCGATACCACAGGAATCTGGGGCGGCCTTGAAGGTACTGCAAAGTACTGTTCAAGGTTGCTTGACTGCCTTAGAAATGTCAGGCATCAACACTGAGAACTGCGACTGCCTGCTGGTATATCTGTGTTCATCCAAGCTCCCGAAGATAACTCTCTCCTTATGGGAGCAGTCGCTCCATAAGAAAGCCGACATCCCGACATGGGCAGAGCTGAACACCTTCCTCACAGAACGTCATCGAACCCTAGAGGCCATCGATGATGTGAGACCGTCCGTACCAAGTCAATCGCACTCCAAAGCGATGAACTCAAGTGGGCCCTCTAGAAAACTAAATTCCTATGAGTCGAAAGTGGCTCCAAAATCGAAAAGTTGCGACTTCTGCAACAAGGAAAACCATCCTGTCCGTGTATGTCCGCGTTTTCTCCAAATGTCGGTTGACGACCGGTCAGCCTACATTAAACGGAAGTAGTTATGCTTAAACTGCTTTGCAAAGGGACATCAGCTTCGTGAGTGCAAAAGCACGCACAATTGTTTTACTTGCCGTGGCCGGCATCACAGGTTGTTGCACCGAAACAACCCCTTTTTCAGCAATTCCAGCTCTTCAAATCCTGCAAGGCCAATTTCCGCTAATCAGGCCAATTTCGTTCCAAATGAGCAAGCCGGTGTTCAAAATTATTTCGCAACGGGCTCAAGAGCCAATAATCAATATTTCCCATCTTGGCACTAACTTTAAGGCACGCGCTCTGACCGACTCCGGATCAGAGGCAACATTCATAACCCAGCGACTGTTCAATCTAATTAGATTGCCATTCCAGGTGGTTCAAGCCCATGTCTCAGGCTTAAACCAAACAGTAGCCGCTCAGTCCAAGAAGCTCTGCAGTTTCACCATCCGATCTCCGATTAGGCCCGCGTTGCAGTTGGAGACGACGGTCTATGTCCTCCCTCAAGTAGCCGGAAATCTGCCTTCCTACCTAATTCCGCAAAATTTCCTTCGGGATCTTCCCGATTTTCCACTGGCGGATCCAAAATTCTATGAGAGCGCACAAATAGATGTCCTTATCGGAGCCGATATTCTGCCTTCGGTGCTTCTGAGTGGAGCAAAAACCAACATCTGTGGCTCTCTCTTGGGGCAAGAGACCATTTAAGGATGGGTACTAACTGGGCCAGTGTCAGCCTCAGCACAAAGCAGAATTTCCTCCTTTTCGACGCAGATCTCCCACGCGTACGATAATTCACTGGACAAACTACTCACAAAATTTTGGGAGGTGGAGAATATACCAACAAAGTTGGTAAAGAATCCGATTCCATGTGCGAGAAGAATTTCCTTCAAACGACCACGAGAAACGAGTGCGGAAAATATGTCGTTACTCTGCCATTTCGCGATCCAGAACATATCGGTTCCGGGCTAGGGTATTCTAGGTCTTTCGCGTTGGCTCAGTTTTTAAGAAATGAGCAGCGTCTAAAAAGAGACAAGGCCTTAAAAGCGAGATACGATTCGGTGATCCAGGAATATCTCGACTTAAATCACATGCGACAAGTTCTTCCTACCCATAATTGCAACGCCTATTATATATATCACGCCGTCTTAAAACCGGAGAGCGTAACTACTAAACTCCGTGTAGTATTCCATGCCTCCAGCCCTTCATCGAATGGTACCAGTTTAAATGATATCCTTCCCTGTCTTACATTCCGACTTGACCATTCAAATTCTAAAGTGGCGCTGTTTCCGATACGTGTTCAGCGCCGATATCGAAAAAATGTATCGGCAAATCTGGGTAGATCCGAAGCACACTCCATTCCAACGGATGGCTTTATTTTCTCCGAAGTTATTCGGTTTTAGAGCAGATACGCATTCCACGCTGGCTATCGTTTCATCCAGATTTCTAGGTCGAGCATCATGGCTTTTGCGATGCATCGCAAAGAAGTGGGCAGCACCATTATGGTGCAACTCCTAACCGCGAAAACCCGGGTAGCACCAGTCAAAACGGTTTCGCTCCCAAGACTGGAGCTGTGCGGAGCGTTATTGCTTTTCGAAATGGCTGCAGCCATCATTCCGCAGATGCCTACGATTAACTCCGAACTTTACTGTTGGACGGACTCCACGATAGTGCTTGCATGGTTAAGCAAGCCAGCGTGCCAGTGGACCACATTTGTAGCCAATAGGGTGACGAAGATCGGCCAGGCCACAAAAACAGAGAATTGGTCTCATGTTCAATCTGAGCATAATCCAGCAGACCTGGCAAGTAGAGGAGTTTCCCTCCAAGATCTAGCCGATAGCCAGTTATGGTGGCACGGACCGACTTGGTTGCAAAATCCACGCAACCAATGGCCAACGCAGGTCGACAACGCTCCGGTGACCGACCTGGAGAAGCGTGCTCTAAAAGTCCATCTCGCAAAAGCTCTTTCTGAAGAGTTGTTGGCACGTTTCTCCAAGCTTGAGAAAGCTCTACGGGTCCTTGCTTATGTTCATCGCTTCATTCAGCGGTGCAGGAAGCAGACATTTCCATCTGATGTGCATTTGCTGGCCACTGAAATCGCCGCCGCCGAGCGGTTCCTAATTTCGAACACTCAGCGCAGAGAATTCCCTGTGGAATATCACTGCCTAAGTGAAAAGCGTCCAGTGCCAAGTTCAAGTGCCATCCTAAGCATGAATCCGTTTCTAGATCCGCAAGGACTGATCAGGGCGTGCGGCCGTGTGGCGGCTTCCGAAAGCCTTCAATACAATGAACGGCATCCAGTGATTCTTCCGTATAACTGCCTGCTTTCTCGCCCCCTTGCGAATTTCACTCATCGCATAACTCTCCATGGTGGTAACCAGTTAATGGTGCGCCTCATCCGGTCGAAATACTGGATTCCGAGAATTAAGAACCTGATGAAAGCAGTAGTAAATTCGTGCAAAGTATGTGTGATCCACAAAAAGCGGTTGCAAAGCCAACTGATGGGTGTCCTGCCCAAAGAAAGAGCATCGTTCTCCCGACCATTCATGTATACTGGCATGGATTACGCCGGTCCGTTCGATATAAAGAACTATACGGGAAGAGCATGTCTTATTACAAAGGGGTATGTGTTAGTTTTTGTTTGTTTCTCCACCAAGGCCATCCATTTAGAGCCTACATCTGACTTAACGACCGAAAAGTTTCTTGCCGCTTTCGCTCGTTTTGTATCCAGAAGAGGGTGTCCACGTCAAGTCCAGTCAGACAATGGCAAAACCTTTGTTGGCGCTGCCACCCTGCTTTCCCGCGATTTCCTTCAAGCCGTAAAAGAGTCGGTGACAAATGCCTATAGTCATCAAGAGATGCAATGGCAATTTATTCCTCCGGGGGCACCCCATATGGGAGGCCTTTGGGAAGCAGGCGTAAAAAGTTTTAAGACGCTGTTTTACAAATGCACTGCCACACGAAAATACACGTTTGAAGAGCTCTCCACGCCCTGAGGGTCCGACAGATTTGCTGGCTCTGACGCCAGGTCATTTCCTTGTCGGGGGACCCCTTATGTCTACGGTGGAACCCGAAGTAAAGGGAGAAACGAAATCCATTCTTAATCGGTGGCAGCATTTGAAAGCTCTCCATCGGCAGTTCCGTGTGCGATGGAAAGAAGAGTAACTCAATGAACTCCACAAGCGCACTAAATGGCAGGCCCCGTCCAAAAATCTCCGCATCGATGACATGGTCGTCATCAAGGACAACTTACCCTCTAATGAGTGACGGCTCAACAGAATTGAGTCTGTCTTCCTAGGAGCCGACGGCAACATCCGTGTAGTAAATATTCGTACTGCACGTGGAGTTGTTAAACGTCCGACAGTGGCAAAAGTGGTGCTTTTGCCGACGGAGTCTTCCGAATCTCCACAATAATAGGCGCTCCTCTCTTCCTACGTTGTAGTTCACTAGCACTAATCATCCATTATTTTTCATTTCGTTTTCGATCTCCTTTCGACATTCAACTACGCACAGCATGGCCCCTCGTCAACAAAACGCATGCAGTGCACGTGCCTTGGAGAGCAGACGTACCCGAAGTATTCAATCCTACCGATGCCAAGTCTGCCGCGGTATCCATCCTCTTCGGAAGTGCGCGAGGTTCCTAAAGCTCAGCGCTGAAAAGCGTCTGCAAGCAGTCTTCATTAACAAATACTGCGCCAATTGCCTCGCTCACGAGCATTCCACGGGAGACTGCCGAAGCGGTGATCGTTGCAAGAAGTGCGACCGATCCCACCACCCGCTGCTCCACATGCACGAGCAGGTTAGCTCGTTGTCGCGGTCGCGAGCGCGCTCGCGTCTCCAACCGGTGCCAACCCGGCAAGCAGCTTCGGCCACGTCCCAACGTTCCCGCCGGCAAAATCCGCCAACTCAGCGTAGGAGTTCACCGCCACGACGCCCGGAATCGACCACGCCAGGCCCATCGCTGCAACGCCACAGCGTGAACATCCTTCCGACAGCGCTGGTCAAGTTGGAGACCGGGACGAAGACCTTCGAGACCGCAGCACTCATCGATACCCATGAGCTGCATCGACGCTTCGTTGGCGTCAGCCTTTACGCTTCCGATGACCAATGTTGGCGACGAGAAGGTCTGCACGACGACAATTCGCTCCAGGGTCGACGCGAACACTAAGCTGGAGGTCGTGCTCAAGATCGAGCCCAGTGTACGGATCCGCACACCTGTCCGGGCATTGAGCGACACAGTGGTGTCCAAGTTCCGGGACATCATGTTGGCTGAAGACCAGTTCCATCGGCCTGCTACCGTCTCCATGGTCTTGGGAGCAGATGTTTATCCAAAGGTTATCCAATCCGGATTCCTGACCTTCGACGAGGGAATGCCGGTCGCTCAGAAAACTGTTTTTGGATCGTGTCCGGTGCCTGCAGCCTACCGTAGGATGACTATGTTGCAACCCAAGTGATTGCAAGGGGGCGGAATGTCCAAGTTACGGGGTTTAAAATGTCACCCGCTCTCCGCTCCCTCTTACGCTCTCTCGCTCTTCACCACAGAGTCTCCAAGGAGTCTCCGCTGCGCTTGGGAGAGCCTAGCTAATTAGAATAAGCTTCAGTGTAAAAACTATTAAGATCGAATAAACATACGCCCGGTCACGCCCGCGCATCTAAGAAAAGTCAAGTGTTCGCCCTTTCGAGTGTTTTTTATTTCAGCCGATTTGGAAAATTCCAGGACAGCAACCCCCATCACACCCAACAGGCAGAAAAGAACAAAATGTCTGGATACTCGGAAGAATATAAGCGAATAAATTGTATAGAGTATGGAAAAATGCAATACGGTATTTTAAAAAGTTAGAAGGTATTCACCTATTATTTCACTTATACGGATTCCAGACAGGGCGTATACTTAATGTGTGTTCGGCCAAGACGACGGAACCTATTATGTCCTGTTCGAAGGAAGCGAGCATCCTGAAAAAAAAGAAAAGCCTATGTATAGTCCTGGCGCCGAAGGCTTTTCATTTTCTCTATTTAAGAAATCCACTTTAAGGATCCACTGGAAGTCCAAGTCCCCCGTGCCTCCTCTAATGGCTTTGTTATGCTAATTTATCGACGGCTGCTGGCCATTGGAGTCGCCTTGCGCCCCTTACCAGACGGCTTTTGATCCTGTTTCTTATTAATTTAATTATAAATATTATTCTTTTTTACGTTTCCTGTTTTTTTTTGTTTTGTTGGTGGCAATTGCTGAGTAACAGGAAATGGAAAACATTCAAATGTAAACATATGCACAGTGATTTGCCGTGATTTTTTGGACAGAGATTTTAGTCAAATGTGCTCTACGATGCGGAAAATGAGAATATTAGTGCATGATTAGTGTATAATAATTATAATTATAATCAGGTGTTACAACTTTTTTCACCAAATAAAAATATAACAAACAGAATTATAATTAATATGAAAATCAAGCTCTGCATTGTATACCAAACATTGATATCCAATACTCTTTTTCTGTGGGAAACTGCATTCACTTTGCTGACCCAGATGCGTTAATTTACTGATGTAAGACCGAAGAACATCGTTATCATGGGCTCACCCATTTGCCCTCACTTTCGTGCAGAAAAAGAGAAACTCTGTCATTAGGTGAAAGGGACTGAGCTGGAAAGTCTTTCATAAGAGTCTCATAAATTCTTTGTCTATTGTGGCAAATTCTTAACCATCCAGTTGGCTAACCGTCGTGCAGTTTTGTCCCTTTTTTGTTCCATCCCGTTTCACTCTATTTCTTCGTTTCTAACTGTGCCATATGTGTCCAGGCTTCCAAGTCCTCAAATTGTAACTAGAAATTGATTGTGCCGAGAAATGCGACTGCATTGATTGGATTAACTTGAGAAAAGGCGACTGCATGTGGCCATAAATGAAATGGAACTCCTTTAAGCCAGGGAAAGCTGTGGATGCAGTTGGCCAACAGTGGCATTGCTAAAATTGGGAAATCTTTTAACTAGTCGCTCTCGGAAAGCAAAAGGATACGGGACTAGGTAAATGGGTTTATTTCAAATTTACTTCACCAGCTAAACAAATAGAATTGAAGAAAAACAGAGGTTTTATGTCAGAAAAACTGAACTACGTAAATCATAATTTCCAAAACTATGTAAGTTAGCAAACCATTTAGAATATTTTAACGAGAATATCGATTTATTTTAAATGTTTTGTGAGATTCTATTAAAAAAATCAAAGGGAACAGGAATTTTACTATGTACAAGTATATATAATATTATTGTTCCTTAGTTTAAAATTTTAATTAGCCAACATAATGGCTTTAGTAAGTTGAGTATAAAGCTTTGTGTTGATGCACATTTTTTCATGTAAATAATACTATTTGTGTTATTGTTTCTTGTATTTATTCATGTATTATGCTGGAAGTTGCCTTTTTGGTAGCCCTTCCATTGTTGCTTGCCTGTCTTTCTTCCGGGCTCTTTTAACCTGCTTTCTGGCTTTGGTTGGTCCTGTTTGCAGGTATGTGGCTGTGGAATGGCTTACAAGCCGCTTCCCTGTTTTTTCCAGACCATCCTTTTGGCCTAAGGGGCGACTGTAGCTGCATCCGACTTTCCTTCGTCTCCTGCCTTATCTCTGATTATTATCCTTTTAGCTCAGGAACTGCCTCGTTCACGAAGTACAGCTGCTTGTAAGTGCATTCTTAAGCTGAATCAAACTGGATGCTGGGCGAATATGCATTGAATTAAGTGGGCGAAATTCGAATTGGCTCTTGGGCTAGAAAGGCACCAGAGTCTAATGATTAAAATGCCCCGAGCCCGGAATCCCCTATGCCCATAGGTGCATTCCGCTGCAGAATTTAAATGTCCCTTCACCCGAGTGCTTGCGTGTGTGCGCTCGACGTTCAAGTGAAACTTAAGAAAAAAGCCAGACCGCTCGGAATTCTTTTTTCTGTGTCCGCCCTTCCGGGCCGTATTGTTTTTGCTGGCTAAAGCCGTGCAGACATTTGGACCCAACTACTTGAAGTTGTATGCCCCGTTTCCTTACTTATTTTTCCCTTTTTCCTTTTTCCTTTCCTTATGCATATTGAAAACCCAGCATAGTTATGACTTTGAAACAAACTGAGGGCGAAGCACATTTCCTTCTTAGCCCTCAACGTAATGGCAGGTCCCAGGAAAACAAGAGGCTGGAAAAAGCGAGCGTGAATAAAACTGTTATCGGTCTGCGTGCTCAAAAGCGCACTTGATTGCTCAAATTCTTTGTGTATCCCCTTTTAAGCCTTCTGTTTTCCACCAAGACACCAACCAACGCCAAAGCCACAGCAACAAAAAAACTACCCCGGGAGCAACTAAAAGGGGAAAAAAGTCCAAGTCCAAGACGACGTCTCAAGCGGCACTTCTTCCGCAAAAAAAACAATTAACCAAGGAAAGGAAACGAAATTAGCATGACTACACAATTTAAAAATGCTTTGAGGGACAGAAAATATTTGAAGGATACATAGTTATACGGCTTACTTTGCACACCCTGGCAGAGGGTATATTGATACTAGTGAGATGTTGGCTTAGCAATTCTGCAGTATGTTTAATCTATGTTTGTAAAATCTATGTTTAATTAAAATCTAATCAATAGCAGAGTAACGGGTATCTGATAGCAGAGAAAGAATTCCACGCCTATTCATTTTAAAGAACATAATAATGATTGAACCCATTTTTGAGCCATTGAATTGTTTACCAAAGCGTTCTCAGCTTTATTATAATTACTATTCTATTTTCGATCACATCCTTACATCATTCTGTTTGTAACTCGTAAGTTACATTTTTTTTGATCAGTCGTAGTCCATTGGTTTCTTTTTGATGACGTCTATGGTGGCCTTTCGGTGATTGGCCGTAAGAAGGTACAGTTTCTTCAGCATATTATCCGCCTCACCCGTGGTCATGGCAAACACCTGGACCATTCCCGTCTCATGAACACGGGCCGCCACCCCGGGAACTGCCTTGTCCACGTAGTAGACATACTTCATATGGGGCTCTGGAGAAAGAACGCTTAACGCAGTGAACACCGGCAAAGAGATCCAAAATGGAAAGTGGGCGCAGGAAATGAGACGCAGATGTGGAAGCTTGTTTGAGGGGTCGGCTTTGAAGTTCGCCCTCCCAAGGGTCCTAAACATCAGATCCCTTTGTGTTTCCGCAAGCATCGCATGGCCTCTTCCATTGATTATCAAGACACTGCCATCGGACCAAATCCAGGCTATCTGTGTGGCCTCATACCGGATTTGGATCACATCGATGTCGTTATTGTAAACGGCGTTTCTTAGGAACCTAACCGTATTTTGCAGATCCAAGTTCTTATTCATACTCAGTGTGCAATACATTTTGCAAAAATTCATATCGACGTGCATGCGAAATTCCTCGACCTTGCGCCTTTTGGGACGCCTTAGGATTCTAATCCTCTGGAGGCACTGGTCCAAGTGATCTGGCAGAGGCGGAAGCAGAAGACATCTCCTCAAATTCTCCACCGATTTTGATCCAAACTGCTGGTTCTTCTTTCTCCCAGGACTCGGGGCTTCATTTGCTCCTTGCTGATCTCGGTTTCGAAGTCAATGGCCTCTGGCTCTGCAGCAGTTGGATTGTTGGAACTGTCCTCATAGATGAGGAGTTGCAATTGTTGGGAAATGGTTTCACTGCATTGCTGTACCCAACTCTGAATAGCTTCCTCATCCTCGGGTCTCGGGGGTAATGGTTTAATGTCTTTGACCTCGAGGATAACTGGCTTTTCTGGTTTTTCCACAATGAATTCAGTTGCTTTCTCTGGTTCCTTTTCTGGAATATTTTCAACGGAAACCTTTTCGTTGGGTGGGGGTTTCCACAACTCAGGCTCTACGGAATCAGGTTTCTGTGGCATTTCGAACACCTTTGGAGAAAACTTTTTCCAAACATCCTTTTCCTGGGAGATAAGATCCTTGGGCTTTAGTAACTCAAGCAGAAGATCCCGATTCTTCTCATGTTCTCTTGCTAGGCTTAATAACATATCAAACTCTTCTATATCACTGTGGGGTTCGTTGAGGCCCTCCGATTTTATCCATTCCTTGATTGCCCGCTCCTCTTCGATTCCAATGGTGAAGCTAGCAAAGGCGACATCTTCATTGTCCAGAATCCGAGGCTTCTTGGCGTCACTATCGACCTTTCCCTTTGAATCCGATTCTTCTATATCATTATGTGATCCGTTGATGGCCCGCTCCTCTTCGATTCCAATGGTGAAGCTAGCAAAGGCGACATCTTCATTGTCCAGAATCCGAGGCTTCTTGGCGTCACGATCGACCTTTCCCTTTGAATCCGATTCTTCTATATCATTATAGGATCCGTTGAGCCCCTCCGATTCTATCCACTGATCCAAGACCCGCTACTCATTTTTTCCGATTTTCCTCTCAAAACCAGTTTCAAAAGTATTCTTATTATATAGGTTTTCGTCAACTCGAACTGTTTTCGGAGGAAATTCATTGGAGTTTTGAGGTTCCGTTAAACTCGGAGGCGGAGTTTTGGAAGCCTCCGAATTCGCCATGCAAAACAAAGGCCATGTAGCATCCGAGGGCTTTATAAGCCCCTTCTTCACATCCATATAGATCTTCCAAATATCCTCTGACGACAGCAGATCTGTATCATACTCATCCACCAAAGTCCCCTTGATGGGTGTTAGCGGTGAGGGTTCTGTATCGACGGTAGGTTTTGGAAAAGTTTGACGCACATTTGGAGATATTTTTCCTTTGTTGGGGCATCGTCGACTCTTGACAATCCTTGATGAACTTGGAGGTGGCATTTGCCAGTTTTTGGGAAGCACGTTAGAATTCTCCTCGAGTCCAAAGTCCGGAACAACATTGTCGATGCGGAACTTGGAGGGTATGGGGTTTGGGTGCGGTTCATTTACGGTTCGAAAAGCGCTGAATATGAAATTAAATTGATATTAAATATGACTGTTTTTTTTAAGTTCTTACCTGGAGCTCGGCCTTTGGATATCATATTCCGAAAAGCCATCTTGATTGTAGATGGGTTATGTGCTCTTTTTCTAAGGATAGTTTACCGCATCAACGCTGGCCATTTTAAGAAACTGTTGGTCATCATCTACATCAAATAAAGAAGTACGTGGCATTTTGTTAGAAATGTAATCGTACTGAATTTGTAGATTCCAAATTTTTCCACGGACTCTACAACTCTATGGGTGGCAACCTTAAGTTATTTGTTTAAAATATATCCTATCGGAACGACAGAATTGTATATTATCGTTGTGAAAATGATTAAACTATTTAAAATAAAATTTGTATCATAGATTGTTTCTATTGCGTTAGGTTTTTATACCCGTTACTCTCTAGTCCCCTAACTTTACTTTTACGGAAAACTGAACAAGAAACATTTAATTGGACGAATGTTCAACAAGAAGCTTTCCATGAACTCATCGGAAAATTGTGCTCTGTACCAGTACTGGTTTTATACGATTTTACAGAGAATCACGAGGTCCACACCGACGCTTGTGCTGTGGGTCTGGCAGGAGTGCTGCTACAATCACATGATCAAAAGGATTGGCAACCTGTTTGTTATTTTAGCCTACATTGTACAGCAGCTGAAAGTAAGTACCACAGCTACGAATTCGAGACATTGGCCGTAGTAGAGACGCTTACCGTTTCGTTACGTAAACCGTTTCATCTTATTACTGATAGTTCTGATATTGCCAAAGTTAAGGTGAATACAGAATTAATAACTCAGGTAGCTCGTTGGTGGATCAAGATCTTGGACTACGATTGTGAATTCATTCACCGAGATGGTAGCAAAGCTGCCACGCCCACACTTTTGAAAAATGTTTTGAAATTTTTTAATTTTTGTATTAGTCTTGTAACTTTCTATCGATTTGCCAAAAATATTCAACGGCTCGAAAAGTTTCTCAAAATCCTTAAGGAGAGTGGCTTAACACTTCGCTATGACAAATGCAAGTTTCTTCAATCGGAGATAACGTTCCCTGGACACATCGTAAATAAATACGGAACTACCCCGGGCGACAATAAAGTTAGTAAAATTTTAAAGTTCCGACAAATGCCAAAGAGGTCAGACGATTTTTAGGTCTCTGGATTCTTTCGAAAGTTTGTGGAAAACTACTCCTTAATCTCTAGGCCCCTAACTCTACTTTTACGGAAAACTGAACAAGAAACATTTAATTGGACGAATGTTCAACAAGAAGTTTTCCATGAACTCATCGGAAACAACAGTTGTATATTATCGTTGTGAAAATGATTAAACTATTTAAAATAAAATTTTTATCATAGATTGTTTCTATTGGGTTAGGTTTTTATACCCGTTACTCTCTAGGCCCCTAAGTCTACTTTTACGGAAAACTGAACAAGAAACATTTAATTGGACGAATGTTCAACAAGAAGCTTTCCATGAACTCATCGGAAAATTGTGCTCTGTACCAGTACTGGTTTTATATGATTTTTCAGCGAATCACGAGGTCCACACCGACGCTTGTGCTGTGGGTCTGGCAGGAGTGCTGCTACAATTACATGATCAAAAGGATTGGCGACCTGTTTGTTATTTTATTGTACAGCAGCTGAAAGTAAGTACCACAGCTACGAACTCGAGACATTGGCCGTAGTAGAGACGCTTCAAAGATTCCGGGTGTATATCCTGGGTAAACCGTTTCGTCTTATTACTGATTGTTCTGCTATTGCCAAAGTTAAGGTGAATACAGAGTTAATACCTCAGGTAGCTCGTTGGTAGATCAAGATCTTGGACTACGATTGTGAATTCATTCACCGAGATGGTAGCAAAATGGCTCACGTTGACGCCTTGAGTCGTGCTCCGGACTTAAGTTCTCAGATACCTCTAGATGAAATAGTACGCACTATAATAACTGACATTGACGACTGGCTTTTGACTATGCAACTACATCACCAAACGCTTGCTGAGATTATCGCCGTCTTAAAGGGTCAACGACATAAGGATCAGTCAAAGCAACTTCAAGCTGATTACGTCACTGAAAATCACCGTCTGTATGCAAAGTCGAAAATGGAAAGGCTTTCGTTGTTCCAACGGCAGTTAGGTGGCGAACAGTACGGACAAGTCACGATGATGTAGGGCATTTTGGATTCGACAAAACCATTGCATGGATTAAACAAAGATTTTGGTTCCCAAAAATGCAAAAATATGTAAAGGACTACATATCATAATGCATTGAATGCTGATACTACAAGTCGAAAAGTGGAAAACCCGAAGAATGTATGCACTACAACGACTCCGATCCAATACCATTTCGAAAACTTCACATAGACCATCTGGGACCCTTCATTCGCATCAAACGAGGATAAACCCATATTCTTGCTATATCTGATCCGTTCAGCAAGCCCCTAACAGTAAAAAGTACGAAAACCGCACCTGTACTAAACATCCTTAGTGAAGTATCAAGTTATTTCGGCTTGCCTAGCGTTGTTATATCCGACCGTTTACTTCAAGGCAGTTTGAAGATTATTGTAAAAACAACCAGATCCAGCACATCAAAAACGCCGTACGAACACCTTGAGCAAATGGACAAATAGAGCGTGCGAATCAAACAATCCTTAATTATGTACGGACTGAGTGAGAACCCTATCTTTACATAATCTTCAATGGAGTGTCAATTCACAAAAGAATGATACGTCGGGATTTATTTACTATTAGTATTATTCATTAACTTTTAATTGTAAGTAGGATTATATTCTGGGCCTTCACTGTACCATGCTGATGCTACCTGTATGATGCTACGAGGGTCGTTTGATAAGTCCGTGACTTTTTGTATTTGCCGCGCACCTGCTCTAAATACAACACTGCTCCTGTCAGCAGTTATCGATTAACAGCTGACTGTAAAATTCGTACCTTCGACTGTACATATACACGAGAGTGGCTCAGTGTACACAATATTTCGATCCTCGAATGTACCATTGAATAACATGTTGTCGTAGGTCAGGCCTGGGTTTTGTTCTTCGCAACGAATTAATAGATAGCTGCATTACTAAAAGACTTGAAGAGCCAAGAACCAAAAAAAAGAAATGCAATGCCTTGTTTACATAATATATCGTGGCAAACAAGAGAGACAAATTTTATAATATCACTTAGATATTAGATGTTGTTTTCTCCCACGGCGAAAGTACTTTCTCCGGCGAAATTCTTATTGTTTCATGTTTAGGACTTGATGAATGTTTGCGCAAAATTGTTTATATATTTTATTAAGGTATTGCATTGGATGAGTGGCTTGAGTATTATTTATGGTTTTAATTTTGATAATTATACCCGTTACTCCTAGAGTAGAAGGGTATACTAGATTCGTTGAAAAGTATGTAACAGGCAGAAGGAAGCGTTTCCGAGCATATAAAGTATATATATTCTTGATCAGGATCAATAGCCGAGTCGATATGGCCATGTCCGTCTGTCCGTCCGTCTGTCCGTATGAATGTCGAGATATCAGGAACTACAAAAGCTAGAAAGTTGAGATTAAGCATACAGACTCCAGAGACATAGACGCAACGCAAGTTTGTCGATTCATGTTGCCACGCCCAATATAACGCCTACAAACCGCCCAAAGCTGCCATGCCCACACTTTTAAAAAATGTTGTAATATTTTTGCAGTTTTTTATTTGTCTTATAAATTTCTATCGATCTGCCCAGAAAATTTTTGCCACGCCCAATCTAACGCCCACAAACCGCCCAAAGCTGCCACGCCCACACTTTCCCACGCTCTCTAAGCCAGCTTTACTTGGGGCAGCCATTGCATTTGAATTTCTATAAATTTTTCATTTTCCATTTAGTTGCAATGGCAAGCTACAAAATAAAAGCAAACGTTTGTTTTCAGCATAAACTAAATCGCCCAAACATTCTTGCAATGTTTTTAAGGCTGTTTTTCTTCAATTTGAAATGCTGCCATATATTTTTATGTGGTGTGGTCTCGGAATTTGAAACTTATCCTTCACAGCAATTGTGCATGTTTTGTATAAGTAAAATATCCTTAAATTGCGGACTTAAGCTTTTAGTTTATCTTTAAATTATCTAGAAGCTTTTAAACATTGGATTTAAATGGCAGTCAATTAATTAATTTATTAACTATTAGATACCCGTTATACAGCGAATAAGTATTTCTTGCGCTGGGTCTCTGTCTCTCGAGTCTGCATGCTCATACACAACATTCTAGCTATTAAGCTTATAGTTTCTGGGATCTCGACGGACGGACAGACGCATGTACTGTACGAGTAACGGGTATAAAAATATATTGTTTAAATATTACAATTCACAAGTAAGCACTTGTAATGGAATATTTATTTTGATTCCCCATTCTATATTCTGGTATCTGGTGCACCCCGAATTGAATTGGAAGGTTTTTAGTGCTATGTGTCTGTATTGAAGTAGCTATTGCGAAAATACGCCATAACACTGTGGCACTCAGGCACGTAGTATTCATTCATACACCATCTAAAAGCCGCATTTTCCCATCAACTGCCAACAATCTCGGGTACTTTCCAAAGTCGCCACACATAAATGAGGACCTCAGCTTCCCTGGATCCGCTTGGATCCCCCTTACACACTAATGGCACTCTGGTGCTGCTAGCAAAGTCTAAAAATCCGACCAAAACTGACCGATGTCTTGCTCGGTTTCCAATGAGCTAGAGAAGTCGTATGTGAACAAACATATTTTTTGTACCTCTCCCAGTTGGTCCTGTTGCTTGTGAATCTATACGGCCGCTCGATGTGTTGCAGTTGGTACAAAAGATTAAAGAGCACCGGGCAGTGATCAGATGAAAGTTCTAAAAGGGCCTCAGCTGTAATTATTGATTGGGATATCCTTTTGGTGATGGCAAAGTCAATCAAGTCTGGAAGCTTTTTAGGATCTGCTGGCCAGTATGTAGGCGTACCCGGAGAAACATAATTAAGCTTGTTTTAGGGGTCGCTATCCGAGATCCCCAGTACATGTGCTTGGCATTCCAATCACCAGCTGCAACAAACCTTTCACCGAGCGAGTCGAAGAGTGTTGTGAATTTGTCCTCTGATATTGTGAAGCAGGGTGGGCAATAGACAGCAGCCAGAGTGAGAGCACCGTTATAGCATTGGAGGCTTATAGAGGTAGATTGTAGGCAGTCTTCTTGCCAATTACTAACAAAGTGGTGTTTGATTCGCGATCGTATTAGTATGCCAGTGCTCCATGGGCCTTGCCATCCGGGTGATTCGTAGAGTAAAATTTGTATCCTGGTATTTGAAATTGTACTTTTCAGTAAGGTGAGTCTCTGAGAGTAGCATAACATCAATGTTTCTGTCGGCTAAGAACTGAGCAAGTTCTAGCTAGTATTCATTCATACACCATCTAAAAGCCGCATTTTCCCATCAACTGCCAACATCTCGGGTACTTTCCAAGTCGCCACACATAAATGAGGACCTCAGCTTCCCTGGATCCGCTTGGATCCCCTTACACACTAATGGCACTCTGGTGCTGCTAGCAAAGTCTAAAAATCCGACCAAAAACTGTTTGCCTTCGCTTGCCTCCTTCGCCGCCGCAGGCGATGGGCAAAGTGTCAAAGTGCTAAAGTATGTTCAAAGATTCATAAGATTAAATGCAAAAGCCTATCCCTTTCTGCTAGCACGGAGGTATGTGAAGCTATCTGGAGACAGCCGAATTCTGGCAATAATAGCTGAGCCAAGTCTCTAAACACTTTAGGCAGAACAGAACAAAATGTCTGGATACTAGGAAGAATATATTTTTTTTTTTTAAATTTCTCTTATTTATTGAATCTTCCGTTTTACTTAAGAGACTAACAATAAGTTTTCAAATCTTATTCTAAGCTAGCTAATTATCATTTTATGAGATGATTTGTGCTATGTGGCCTAACAAATTTAACGCTGGGCTGGTTGATCGTTGCGGTGCAGTCGGGATTTGGATTTGTCTCAATGACAAGTTTTATTTCTAGGTCTTTGTGTATATTCTCGTTCCGAAGATACCATGGAGCTCCAGTTATGATTCTCAGAATCCTAGACTGTGCTCGCTGTATGATGTCGATGTTGCTTCTCGATGCATTGCCCCATAGCTCGGAGCCATAGGTCCATATGGGTTTAAGAGCGGAGTTATACAAAAGGGCTTTGTACTCCAGGCTTAGGGGAGACCGAACGTTTATAAGCCAGTGTAGATCCTTTGCTTTTAGTCTCAGGTGCGTCGTCTTGGCCTCTATGTGTTTCCGCCAGGTGAGCCGCTTGTCCAGATGAATACGTCATCGGCTTGTGGAATGCGCGTGTGGTTCATAACCAAGGGCGGGCAGCTTTGTTTGTTAAGGGTAAACGTAACTTGTTTGCATTTTTGTTCGTTTACTCGTATGCGCCAATCTGCAAGCCAATTCTCTACACATGTTAAATAGCGTGCTAGTCGCTGTGTTTTGTCTTTCCCAGGCTTAGGGATCATAACTATAACTAATTTCTTCCACTTTTGAGGAAAGTATCCAATTTTGGTAATAGCGTTGAAGAGTAGGCAGATTTGTAGAACTGCACACATTGGAAGCTCGATGATCATTTTCGGTGTTATTAAATCGAAGCCAGGCGATTTTCCAGTCTTCAGTTGCTCTCTAATGACTTTCGTTATTTCGCTTGACCGGAATTCTATGGGATCTTGTGGTGCTAAGTCAGATGCAGTTAAGGGTGGGAGAGTAAATGAGTTAGTGGCAGGATTTGGTTGGAATACCTTTTTGAGATGATCAGCGAAGACTCTTGCTCTGTCCATGTCACTACGAGACCAGTTTCCGGTAGAGTTACGGAGTGGTACGACAGTTTCTGCTGGTGCCTGCAGATTCCTGTGGGCTTTCCACAATGAGTTTTTTCTGCTGGTGGGCGTGAGATTCTCGATGTAACGCAGTTGTGCGTCCGCTTCTTTTTTCTTAAGCGCTTTAGTAAGTCTGCGAGAAGCTGCTTTTAGTCCACTCTTTGCGCCAGGTGATCTGTGCTCCTGCCACTTCCTTCGAAGTCGTCGTTTTTCAAGCACAAGTAGTTCGGTATCTCGACTTGTCATGTTGAACTTTTTACTGCAGCCGTGGGTACCTTGTGGAGTTGACGCTTTTGCTGCTGCAACTAGTGTTGATTCTAGGCTACCAGCAAACTGATCGATGTCTTGCTCGGTTTCCAATGAGCTAGAGAAGTCGGTATGTGAACAAACATATTTTTTGTACCTCTCCCAGTTGGTCCTGTTGCTTGTGATCTATACGGCCGCTCGATGTGTTGCAGTTGGTACAAAAGATTAAAGAGCACCGGGCAGTGATCAGATGAAAGTTCTAAAAGGGCCTCAGCTGTAATTATTGATTGGGATATCCTTTTGGTGATGGCAAAGTCAATCAAGTCTGGAAGCTTTTTAGGATCTGCTGGCCAGTATGTAGGCGTACCCGGAGAAACATAATTAAGCTTGTTTTAGGGGTCGCTATCCGAGATCCCCAGTACATGTGCTTGGCATTCCAATCACCAGCTGCAACAAACCTTTCACCGAGCGAGTCGAAGAGTGTTGTGAATTTGTCCTCTGATATTGTGAAGCAGGGTGGGCAATAGACAGCAGCCAGAGTGAGAGCACCGTTATAGCATTGGAGGCTTATAGAGGTAGATTGTAGGCAGTCTTCTTGCCAATTACTAACAAAGTGGTGTTTGATTCGCGATCGTATTAGTATGCCAGTGCCTCCATGGGCCTTGCCATCCGGGTGATTCGTAGAGTAAAATTTGTATCCTGGTATTTGAAAATTGTACTTTTCAGTAAGGTGAGTCTCTGAGAGTAGCATAACATCAATGTTTCTGTCGGCTAAGAACTGAGCAAGTTCTAGCTTGTGCCGCGAAACGCCATTAGCGTTCCAGGTTGCTATTATTAGGGGAGTCATTATACTGTTTTAGAAGAAACGAGCATTTGAATAAGGATGTTTTGGTTCCTCATAAGCTCTTGCATAGTTGTTTGCATGAAGGCCATGAAGTCTTTCATGCTTTGCTGCATCGAAAGCATAATCGCTTCAACGCCAATTGGCTGCTGTTGCATGTTATCGTGAGTGTTTGTTTGATGAATGGGGGTGTCCGCTGCTGGTGTTTGGATCCCTGATTTTAGTGCACTTGCAAAGGAAATATTTGGCGCTGTTCGTAGCTGGTAGACAAAGGGATGTTAGTTGTACTCGGTTCCATTGCTTTGTGAATTGTTGGTGTGGTACGATCACGAACTGAAGTCACTCGTTTGTTTAGGCGACTCTAAAGTTCCTTGTAAACAATGCATCCTCGCCAGTTGGCTGTGTGGCTTTCGCCACAGTTGCTGCATAATTTAATTGAGCTGTCGTCCTTGTTCTTAGGACAGTTTGCGGTACTGTGAGCATCGCTGCAAACGACGCAGATAGATTTTAGGGTGCAGTATGCTTTGGTGTGGCCATATTCTTGGCAGTTAGTGCACTGCACAGGCTGCTTGCGCTTGTGTGGCTCTTCGACGGTTATTCTCCGGTGCAGTAGAAACTGTAGTTTATAAATAGGATGTACTTCATTTTTGCTGATTTTTTGACTCGATGGCTCCAGTTCGACTTTGAAGAGTGGCTGCGGCTCTTTCTTCCTGTTAAGAATGTTGATCACCGTTTTTGCCTTAAAGTTTTTCTCCTTTAGTGCCTCGATAGTTTCGGATGGGGTCACTGATGATTCAATTCCTTTAATGACAACCTGCAATTCTTTGGCACTTTTAAGCTGGTAGGTATAGTAACTCTTTCCAGCTTCATCCAGGTACTTGGTCACTGATCGATGGCTAGACTCATCCGGAGTCTGCACTTTCGTTTCATGTATGTTTCCCTTGGTAAGAGGTATAACGTGGAACTTGTTTTCTCCGATGATCGTACCTAGTTTGTTAACCAGTGCACTTGAGGTTTTCTCTCTTATAAATATTGGTGGCGGCTTAATCTTCTTCTGCTCCTGTTCTTTGATTGGATGCACTTCGCAGTCATCCAGTAGTGCAAACCTATTTGAAGTTGAGTTGTCAACGTTGGTGCGATTTATTTTCGGCTGATTGCCAGCCTGTTTGTGTTGTGGGCTTAGCTTTCGCTTTATTTGAATGTAGCGATCCAGCCCTGTTTGAAACAGTTTTGTGTTTTGTTTTGGTTCTTGTCCGCTTTTGTTTTCTAGAGTCGGAGAGAGTGCACTTGCTTTGGTTGTTGTTGATTCAGCAGAAATGTACACAGCTCTCGGTACTGAGCATAGTGTTGATGTTGTTGGTGTTGTTGCTATAGGTGCAGTTGCAGTAGATATCAAAGTTACTGTGCTGGTAGCTACAGAGCTTGACACCGTTTGCAATGAGGAGTGCGCGAGAGAGACGCTCTCAATGCGTTCGGGTTCACATCGTGCAGTCATAAGCATTGGTGAGCAAGACCGCGATCGTTTTGCTTTCTGCAGGTGCTAGGTCATTGACCCGATGGATTGTTTGGCACTCGCGGAGTTATCGGTGACGGCACAAGCATGCCTTCACCTCCCCCGAAACCCCCACGGGCAGCGACCTACTTATGAGACACTCAACCCGGACACACACCGCAGCGAAGTCATTAACCCACACTGGATCAGCAGAGTCAGGATTCCCAAGAATCCAACCGAAGCACTGGAAGGGGCATCCGGGTGAAAAGGGGTTTCGCAGAACAAAAGAATTGTACGCTAGGCTAAGAGGAAAATTATTCTGAAAATAAAAATTATTCTGTCACCGAACTTCGAGCTACTCACTTCAATACCACAAATCCTCCTTGGCTTTAATATAAAAATTATAGATTAGCAATTAAACATTGCTAATAGCGTCTTTTCGCTGATATTTGTAATTTATTTTGTTTTATTTATTCACTTTACTTAAATAAATTGATTTTGTACATAACTCGATGAAAATACGTCTTACCCCGACGCGAGTCTGTCCTATCCAACCAATTATCCTATCCAATTGGAACAATTAAAACGTAGTTTTTCTTTCAACGCATCCGTTAAAGGTGCTGAGACAGAAGCATAATTTCGAATAAATTTCTGGTACCACCCAGTCATACCCAGGAATCGTCGCAATTGCTTAATAGACGTAGGAACAGGATAATCTACGCTAGCGCTAATTTTATCCATATCCATTGTGATTGCGCCATTGCCTACAATATGGCCTAAGTAGCTGACCTCCTTTCTACAAAATTTGCTTTTGTGAACATTGATGGTTAATCCAGCTTTTCTTAGACAAGATGATATTTCTTTCAGAACTAATACATGTCGTTCAAAGGTATAGGATACGATCAAAAGGTCGTCTAGATAAATAAATACTTCGTTTTTTAAAGTGCATGGAATTATTCGGCCCATTAATTTGGACATGGTTGAGAGCGCGTTGGTAAGACCAAATGGCATTACGGTGAAGTGTTTTTTTTTTCTTTAGTCATTAAACGAACATCGTTTAGATCTACTGCTGAGAGATTACTTCCTGGACTAGGTTTCATTTTATCATATGGTAATAGCTGATATTCTGTCCAAAAATCGAACCCTAAATAAAGTGATTGCTTTAACGAAGGTACGATGTAAAAAGTAATATCCTTGGTCATATTGTTGTACTGAATTTCTGTGCGAATCTTGCCCACGGTGTTTTGGGATTTTCCATCGGCAGTATGAACAATACTTTGAACAGGTTTATAAGGACACTTTTCTATCAGTATTTCTTCGGCTAGTTTTCCACCTATACAACTAAAGAGGCACTAGTATCCATTAATCCAGATACTGATCGGCCAAGAATTTTTACGTCTGCGTATGGTCGTACATCTGAGGCAATAATTGCTGATAACAAAAACCGTTTTTCGATTTTTATCTGATCAAAAAAATCTTTAATACGCTGTGCAGATCGCGAAGGCTGTCTCTGATGTTTTTTGAGAGATTCGCCGGGTGGACCTAATTCGGTTAAAGGATAGTCTGGTTGTTGAGACAAATCAGGGAGAGAGGGTACAGAGCAGCTATTGGTTACTCCCTATTGGCGGCTTTCGCCACCACTTGTTTGTGTGCCCCTTTCAAAGGTGCACGGCCTCGGTAGTTTTTTGAGCGACAATGAGGGCATGAAGGAAGGTAGGTGTCTGTTTTGCCACACCCATAGCAGAACACACGACGTTCGGCTAAGCAATCCTGATATCTGTGTCGATTTGGCTACAATTCAAACAGGATAAGTTAATTGCGGAAATTTCAACTGTGTCTGAATCCGACTCCACTTCGGTCTCAGGACATACCTCCTGCACAAACCTATGAGGAGCAGGAAGAGGTTTTCGCCATCCTGGCTTGACAGTAAGCATGAACGTTTCCCTTTTGCAAATAATCTTCCTTAGCTGAGAAATGCTACTGATCTCCTTATATAAATGCTCATGCTAAATTTCTGGCAATAAGTTTGACCTAATGGATTCTAACACTGATAATTCTGACAATGGCTCAGATAACTTATCAGTTAATGGGATGATACTTTCGTAAAAGTCATTTGTTTACGACGATAAAGTTCTGCTTTAATGCTAATCTGGACGTTTTCCTTAAATTGATGCGGCAAGGCTTTGCATAAGACCTGCCATTCAACTTGGGGTACACTTTGGTGGTAACGCCAATACCAATCGCTAGCAACACCTTCAAATAAAGTGTTGACATGGCTAGTTAGAAGCATAAAATTACTTTCTAATGTCTGTTTGGTAAGAGCTTCGACCCTAGTAAGAAAATAGATAAGAATGAGTTTTATCAGGGATAGAGTGTAGTTTATTCACCCACAATTCTAGATCCAACCTGAAAAGGAAACAGGAAATATAAAAATGGTAGCCTGTGTCACACTCCAATTAAAACTCAACCTGGTGGCATCCTTATAAGTCCCATATGTACACATTCGGTGTTGGAAAATATAAGAAGGGAATGCCATGAGAGAGTCGAGAGAGAACCAACAATAGAAGCGGACGTGATTGCAGCGAGCGGCAAAAACATTAACATCGATCAAAACTTATTTGATTAATTAATTAAAGTATACCTAACACTATAACGTTTCGATTCTTTCACATAGTTAGTCGCGCTACCCACTCGCTTAATTCCTGACAAAACTGAAAGCTTACACACATAGGCATCGCGAATCATATTTCTTGGTGTTTATGTGGGATAAGATAGTGCGCAATAAGTGAAAACGTGCGAAAAATGAGAGTATAAAAAAAGCAAAGAAACGAAGCAACGAACATGCCTCCGAAGAAAGATTACGTAAGCAAGAAGACCTGCAACATAAATGCAGAGAAGCAGGACTCTCAACGTAAGGAATCGTGAAGACTTATTGAAGAGACTAAATGCCCATAACAGTGACGACGAGTACGCGAGTGCAGGAAACCAATCAATGCAGAAAAAAATTGCCGAATTAGAGAAACCATTGCGCGAACTTCAAGAGAGATCTTTTCATCCGAGCAGTATCTCCTCTCCAATCGAAAACGGTCAAAACGCAAACGAAATAATAGAGTGTAGTGTATGCCTAACACGTCTCAACAAGTCCTTTCGCGATTGATTGCGTCACAAGCTAAGGTTGCTACGTCACAGCAACACGATAATGTGGCTACGTCTCGGCAACACGCTAATGTTATCACGTCACAGCAACACGATAATATTGCTACGTCTCAGCAACAGTATAATATCGTTACGTCACAGCAACACGATAATGTTGCTACGTCTCGGCAGCACGTCAATGTTATCACGTCACAGCAACACGATAATGTCGCTGTCTTTCCGCAACATTCTGTAGTGGCGACTGAAGAGCCGCTAAATAAATTTTAGATAAACAATAAAAGATATAAACATTTTCTGCCTAGAAGTATGCACTAAGTTATGTGATACTCTGAGCCTGGCTTTACGCGACGGGAATAACGTCGATGCATTTCAGTAAAAGCTTTACGTAGTTTAAGCTGAGTTTTAATGCACATGCATTTTTAATTAGCTAGCTGCATTTCTGCCAGAACAGAGTTTTGGACACAAATACCAGATAGCTCATGGATGCGCCAGGGAAATTTTTTTTTTTTGATTAGGAAATTTTATGCTGTAGCAGAGAAAAATGCTAAGCGATTCCATCCGTTTCCGTGCTAAATTCTATTCCTTTTGAGATCCGGTAGAGTGCAAATCGTTGCAGTTGCCGATAAGATATATAATAATCACATAGTGCCAGTGTCCACGCGGATTGTAAAAATCTGGTGGCGGAAAAAAAATTATTCGGCGAAAGCTTAACCAAACTCAAATGAGTAAAGATGCATAACCTTTTGTTGCCCAGGTCACGGAAAGAGTGTCCACGGAGGCAATCAGGCGGCGGACTGACAGCCAGTGCCATAGGGCGGTCTGGAAAACCCTTATATTTCATCGGGGCTCAACCAGCGAATCTAGCCCAGCAAGCCGAGTTTGCGTCCTGTCCCGAGGAGCACCCCGTGAGGGGGGATGATGGACTACTAAGGGAGCAGCAGCAGAAGCAGTAGGAGAATGATCGGCAAATAACCTCAAGTGCAGTTTAATTGGCCAACAGCGCGCATGCGCAATAGCCTACAGTGGCCAGCTTTGGCGTTTTATGGAACATTTAATGGAAATTAGCAGTGCCAAAAGTGACCCAATAATTTTGACCCCAGTTGACCCCAGCACCCATGTGGGATTAACCTAAAGAGATTCAGAAAAGTGAACCTAACCCCAAGGGGTAGTGTAGATCCGACCATCCGATGTCCGACTATAAATTTTCTTGTGCATTAAATCAAAACCATTAAATGGGTTTTAACCCAGTTCTGCCGAATTACAATTTCTTGTCATTTTGTATCGAGTTACCTAACTTTTACGACACTCATATGAAATGAATTTGATTCTGGTAATAGAAGCCATGAATAGTTGATGAAAAACCCCTGAAAAATTAGAATACATTTATTTTTATAATTTAAGTAAAGTTAGTAAAAATCTAAGAAAATTTCTCTTGTTGCGAAGTGAAACGAATTGTGTAGACTCTTTTGTTTAAACTAATGCCTTAAAACCCAAAGTGGCCTGCCAAAGCCATACGATTTTCAGCACACCTTCGAGGGAGATCGATCTTTCGCCGATGGATAAGATGCGTGAGTTTATATAACCTTGTTTTAAGTGCAAACCCAAAACTTAAGAGAAATGAATTAAATGGCTATGATATAAAAGAAGTTAAGAAACGAATTAGATGCCGCAACAACCGAAATTTGCTATCGCTGTAATAAATTAAATATTTTTTTAAAATAGTCGTGAATAAAAATGAAGTTTAATTGAATTTAATTAAAAGAAATTTCACAATGGAGTTAAACGAGAAGTTGTCTACCAATGACTTAAATTAGATAATCGAAACTATTTCTTATTAATTTAATTCTTATCACAATTAACATTTATATCTAAATCCCCACATTTTTACTACATATAATTAAATCAGGCGATACATAAATATTCTTATAACTATCTAAGCTTATAATAAAACTTGTGAGGAGTTAATACTCCGCACAAATGCGAATAGTGATCGCATAAGGAGGGCCTGCCGTTGCCAGTTACGCAACAAGGCAAAGCGTAGTAACGGCAGTGCGAAGCCCGGAGAAAGAGAGTTTGGAGACTCTGGGCTGGAGGAAGAGAGTTTGCAGACTCTATAGGAAGAGAGTTTGGAGACTCGGGAAGTGGAGAGAGAGAGGATGGAGACTACGGACTTGCTGAAAAGAGAGTTTGGAGAGTCAGCAGGCTCAGAGGCAATTAACGGGACAAATCGAACTTTGGACCGGGCCAACGGTAAAATCATGGACTTTGGATCCGGAGACTGGAGACCAAAGGGATAAACCGTTATAGGAGGCCTATATAAACAGGCCGAGCGCTGGAAGCGGGACCGACAGTCAAGGAAAGCAAGTGTACGAGTCAACAACGTTAGAACGAAGTCAGCAGAGGAGCTACGACCGTGATAGTCACCAAGGAGCAAGATCGCTACGTCAAGACGTTCGGGACGAGAAGGTCTCCGAACTGAGACGCAGGTAGCTGAGGTCCAAACGACGAAGCACGAGTAGCCAGGAGGCAAACAACAGGAGAGGCCAGACCTAAGCGGGCACCCGAGGAAGCGGCAGGGATTGTGGTGTAGACCCGGTGGACTGTGTAGGAGATCGCGTGCTTGAGCCAAGCGATAGCCTGGTGTGTCCGTGTAATCCAAGCAGGCGTGGTACCGGCGCCGCCAGTCCGAACCAGACGTGGGGTTGACGCGTTGCTGTTCCACAGGCGTTTGCCTTGGGGATCACAGCCGTGAGCTTCCGTGAGTCTGCGTACGACAACAATTCTCAGCCCACGCGACAAGCGCCCACAACGAAGGTCCGCGCCATCCAGGACGACGAAAGCGGCAAGACAGTGGAACCAGGCCGCCGAGCAGGACATCCAGGTCTGACCGCACCGGCAGAAGAGAAAAGGTAGGGTGGAACGTTCGTCTTTCACTGGGCGTCTTGCTACAGGGACTGCGGCGTATCCGGGCGATCGCGCGGTGCGTCGGAAGGAACTGAACAAGCGTCTGGCGGGACCGGCCGGGACAGAGCAAGGGGCAAGAGGGGCAATTGAAGTACATTGTAAACTGAGCTCAAATAAAGACCCGAGAACGAAACTGCGAGTGTTATTACTGGTAACCGGGTGGTTACGTTATTATATAAATTTGGTGGGACGAACGCACAAACTCTACTGAGCTAGCCGCACGTATTCCGTAGCGAGCAGACAAACAAAATCAGTTCGTTACAAACTACCTATATACGATGTTAGTCTTAATTACTTTATGTTTATTAAATTTAATGTTTAACGAAATCATGAGCAACTAAACATTTCCTTTACCGACTCTACTGATGACTCCACGGTCGTAAGGCTTCAAGGGATCATCGGAGCCATGCTCCTGCGGAAGATGATCATAGGTTGGGTGGGCCTCAAGCGAGCACAACAACATCCGTGTCCTCGCAAATGATAGTTTTCTCTCTGTCTTTTCCTCTATCTTTCGTCCTTTCTTCTAACTTTCATTTTCTAGAATTTATTTATTTATTTTTCTTCTGGTTTAGTTCTAGCTCCTATTTTTTGTCGCAAGCACGCTCAATTCTTGTCTTTATTAATAGTGATGTGTAGTCCGTGTTAGAGATCTGGGTGAGCAAGACCACCACCCCCAAAGCCGAAGAGCTAGAGCCGGAATCTAAAGCGTGCCCCGCAGCTCAGATCCTCGAAAGCCTGCCTAACGCGAGGAGTTATAATTCCTTCTTGTATTGAGAACAGTGGCGCACTACGTTACACACTACAAATAGATCTTTCCGCAACACGTTCATTTCTCAATGACACCGCAAAACCACGTTAATTCGCAAACGTATACTTATTCGTCACAGCCAAATTAACTCTCCGATTCCCCACGCTCATTTGGGACACTGTAACGCAACAGCGGCACCGTTTGGCACATATTTACAGCCACACTATGATTTAAATCAATACAATCCATATAAAAATCCATATACCCCGATTCCGCCAAACTTCTTATACAACCGCGGCCCAACGGTATCTGAAAACATTAATAGTTCGTACGGAAATATAAGTGAAACGGTATCTCTTCTCCCGGAATTCAACCCATCATCCATCAAGTCCTTAGATTCGCAACACTTCATTAGACTCGTTGACTCCCTTCAAACCGCATATCGTTGGGATGATCGATATCTAATATTTGCAGTTGAACAAAAGATGCTTGGTTCTGCTTGGTATTGGGTAGACTCAACTGAAGAAGTCTTCCAAACATGGCCTGAGTTTAAGTCAAAGTTCCTCAACGATTTTCCATGTCTCAGTAATTCCGAAGACGTTCACCTTAAAATGTCAAAAATTCGTCGAGATCTCAGAGAATCACCGCAAGACTATTTCTATAAAATGCTAGCTATTGGTAAAAAGGGTGAGTTAACCGATTCAGCAATATCAACACACATCATCAACGGGATTAATGATTACGATTTTAAAAGGAAGATATCTAATAATTATATATCTTGTAACGACCTGTTAAGAGATATTCTTGCCTATTCAGCGCATAACGAAATAAAGCATAATCACTTTAATATGTCTAGCAAACGTGATCCCAACGCTCAAAAACAAAATATACAAGCGTTTCCAAAAAATGTTAGTATGCCACGACCATTAGTTTGGGCGGTACCGAAAGGTGCTGGTGAGCATCGTTTGGCAGTAGTAGTGTATAAGAATTGTTTTTTATACTTCACAGAATATGAGACCTTTTTCTTTATAATGACAATTTAAGTGTGGTATGCCAAAAAACAGTTTCTATTGTTATTGCAGCACATATGGGTTTTTTATTAAAGGCATTTGGTGTTGCATTTTTGCACTGTCTGCAACGTCCCCTTTCTCCAAAAACCACCCAATGTTCATAATGTAGCAGACGCATTGTCGAGGCAGCCACTGCCAGAGTCGGACTCAGCAGTACCCGATATGCTGAGAAGAACGCAGGACAAGGGGGCCGAATCAGAGTGCAGCTGGATCAAGGAAATGCGAGAAAAACTAAAAGCACAGCCTCAAAAGTTCCCAGACTACGTGTGGGAGGGTAGCACCCTTTACAGGCAGATTCCACATAGAGCAGGAAACGAAGATGTAGTGACCTGGAAGCTATGTGTTCCGCGGCAGCTGAGAGAAACTGTCTTGCGTGAAAACCACGACTCCCCAGCAGCCGGTCATGTAGGCAGTCGGAAGACGATTGCACGGCTTGCAGCCCGGTACTACTGGCCAGGAATGCAGAGAGACGCAAGGGCCTACGTTCGGAAGTGCGAGGACTGCGCAAGGTTCAAACCGAATCAGCGGCAGGCGGCGGGAAAGATGTTGACACAGATCCCAGAGGAACCCTGGGCGACAGTGTGCGCCGATTTCGTCGGACCACTACCAAGATCGAAGCACGGAAACAATATGTTGTTGGTACTGATCGACAGGTTTTCGAAGTGGACGGAGTTGGTGCCTTTGCGAACAGCCACGGCGGAAACGTTGCAAAAAGCGTTCAGGGAACGCATAGTCTCACGATTTGGAGTACCGAAGGTGGTGATCACGGACAACGGCGTGCAGTTCACGAGCCGGGCTTTTAAGAAGTTCCTCAACGACATGGGGATAAAGCAGCAGTTTACGGCACCGTATACCCCACAGGAGAATCCGACAGAGAGAGCAAACCGCACTGTGAAGACAATGATAGCGCAGTTTGCCGGACAGAACCAGAGGAATTGGGATGAAAGGTGGCCCGAAATCATGCTGGCTGTGAATTCCAGTGTTTCAGATTCCACAGGCTACTCACAGGCATTTTTGACACAGGGCCGCGAGCCAAGACTACCGAACGCACTCTATGACAGAGAAACGCTAGGTACGGGAAGGCAACCAGAGTCACCGGAAGGAAACGCTGAGAAGATGAGAGAAGCTTCGAGATTGTGCGCATTAACCTAGAGAGGGTGTCCCAGGACCAAGCAAGGCATTACAACCTGCGGAGAAGGCAGTGGAAGCCAAGCGTAGGTGAAGTGGTGTGGGCCAAGGAGCACCATTTGTCTAAAGCGGCTGAAGGGTTTGCGGCCAAACTAGCTCCGAGGTTCGATGGACCGTACCAAATTGTGGATTTCATATCGCCAGTGATATGTAAGATTCGCCACCGGACGAACAAAAAGGAACGCACGGTACATGTCAGCGACCTAAAACAGCAGGATCAGGAGGAGAATGGTGACAAGAACGTGGAGTCGGATCCATCGGAAGGCATGAGAACGGACTGGGTTCGGCAGCCGTCCTAGCGTCAGGCCGAGGCGAGAGTCAACAGATGCAGACTGCGAGTCCGACAACCGTTACAGCGTCAGGCCAAGGCGAGAGTCATCGGCTGCGGACAGCGAGCGAACCAGAGTATTGCCGCGACAACCACCACCAGGGAAGAGTAAGGAACAAACGACGGGAAGTTGAGAGTGACAGCACCTGAGAACGGACTAGGCTCGGCAACCGTTCTAGCGTCAGGCCAGGGCGAGAGTCAACGGGTGCAGATGACGTATCCAGCAACCGTTCTAGCGTCAGGCCAAGGCGAGAGTCAACGGAAACGGACCACGAACGAACCAGAATCCTGCCTCGACAACCACCGGACCAAGGATCCCACATACTCCCGAGGAAAGGGGAGGGGCGGTACAACAGTACCGCAAGGCATGCCAAATAATTCTGCAGGGAAAAAAGTCGAGGATTACAAGGATGAAACGTTTTGTTTATATTCCAACTTACCGCCAAAAATTTGTTTATAGTCATCAAAGCTTAGGGAAGGGGGCGCCTCGATCACAAGGCGGTCGATCGGCACTCGATAGTGTCAATCGATGGGCAAAAACATCGGAAAAAGCAGCACATGACGGGTCACACTACGGAAATACCAGGGTCACCAAGTGGCAACGCCGCCCCAACGGGAGTTATCGGGATCTATCGGTAACAATCGATCAACGGCGAATGGTGTGACCAGGTGACGAGAAGACGAAAATGTGGAATGCGGGAAGAAGAGCGTAGAACGAAGAAGCATCACGGAAGTACGAATGAGCGGCAAAGTTTGAAATTAAGAACGAGGAATATACTCAAAGGAGATCGGCGCTGTGGAACTCGAGACGGAGCTGTGAGCGTTGACGGAATCCCAAGAGTGTTCCGCGGTAACCGCAGGGCCGGATTTTAAATTTTCCCGAAGAAAGGGGGAGATGTGAGGAGTTAATACTCCGCACAAATGCGAATAGTGATCGCATAAGGAGGGCCTGCCGTTGCCAGTTACGCAACAAGGCAAAGCGTAGTAACGGCAGTGCGAAGCCCGGAGAAAGAGAGTTTGGAGACTCTGGGCTGGAGGAAGAGAGTTTGGAGACTCTATAGGAAGAGAGTTTGGAGACTCGGGAAGTGGAGAGAGAGAGGATGGAGACTACGGACTTGCTGAAAAGAGAGTTTGGAGAGTCAGCAGGCTCAGAGGCAATTAACGGGACAAATCGAACTTTGGACCGGGCCAACGGTAAAATCATGGACTTTGGATCCGGAGACTGGAGACCAAAGGGATAAACCGTTATAGGAGGCCTATATAAACAGGCCGAGCGCTGGAAGCGGGACCGACAGTCAAGGAAAGCAAGTGTACGAGTCAACAACGTTAGAACGAAGTCAGCAGAGGAGCTACGACCGTGATAGTCACCAAGGAGCAAGATCGCTACGTCAAGACGTTCGGGACGAGAAGGTCTCCGAACTGAGACGCAGGTAGCTGAGGTCCAAACGACGAAGCACGAGTAGCCAGGAGGCAAACAACAGGAGAGGCCAGACCTAAGCGGGCACCCGAGGAAGCGGCAGGGATTGTGGTGTAGACCCGGTGGACTGTGTAGGAGATCGCGTGCTTGAGCCAAGCGATAGCCTGGTGTGTCCGTGTAATCCAAGCAGGCGTGGTACCGGCGCCGCCAGTCCGAACCAGACGTGGGGTTGACGCGTTGCTGTTCCACAGGCGTTTGCCTTGGGGATCACAGCCGTGAGCTTCCGTGAGTCTGCGTACGACAACAATTCTCAGCCCACGCGACAAGCGCCCACAACGAAGGTCCGCGCCATCCAGGACGACGAAAGCGGCAAGACAGTGGAACCAGGCCGCCGAGCAGGACATCCAGGTCTGACCGCACCGGCAGAAGAGAAAAGGTAGGGTGGAACGTTCGTCTTTCACTGGGCGTCTTGCTACAGGGACTGCGGCGTATCCGGGCGATCGCGCGGTGCGTCGGAAGGAACTGAACAAGCGTCTGGCGGGACCGGCCGGGACAGAGCAAGGGGCAAGAGGGGCAATTGAAGTACATTGTAAACTGAGCTCAAATAAAGACCCGAGAACGAAACTGCGAGTGTTATTACTGGTAACCGGGTGGTTACGTTATTATATAAATTTGGTGGGACGAACGCACAAACTCTACTGAGCTAGCCGCACGTATCCGTAGCGAGCAGACAAACAAAATCAGTTCGTTACAAACTACCTATATACGATGTTAGTCTTAATTACTTTATGTTTATTAAATTTAATGTTTAACGAAATCATGAGCAACTAAACATTTCCTTTACCGACTCTACTGATGACTCCACGGTCGTAAGGCTTCAAGGGATCATCGGAGCCATGCTCCTGCGGAAGATGATCATAGGTTGGGTGGGCCTCAAGCGAGCACAACAACATCCGTGTCCTCGCAAATGATAGTTTTCTCTCTGTCTTTTCCTCTATCTTTCGTCCTTTCTTCTAACTTTCATTTTCTAGAATTTATTTATTTATTTTTCTTCTGGTTTAGTTCTAGCTCCTATTTTTTGTCGCAAGCACGCTCAATTCTTGTCTTTATTAATAGTGATGTGTAGTCCGTGTTAGAGATCTGGGTGAGCAAGACCACCACCCCCAAAGCCGAAGAGCTAGAGCCGGAATCTAAAGCGTGCCCCGCAGCTCAGATCCTCGAAAGCCTGCCTAACGCGAGGAGTTATAATTCCTTCTTGTATTGAGAACAGTGGCGCACTACGTTACACACTACAAATAGATCTTTCCGCAACACGTTCATTTCTCAATGACACCGCAAAACCACGTTAATTCGCAAACGTATACTTATTCGTCACAGCCAAATTAACTCTCCGATTCCCCACGCTCATTTGGGACACTGTAACGCAACAGCGGCACCGTTCGGCACATATTTACAGCCACACTATGATTTAAATCAATACAATACACATTCGTAACATCGTCAAAATGTAACGAAAATCCATATACCCCGATTCCGCCAAACTTCTTATACAACCGCGGCCCAACGGTATCTGAAAACATTAATAGTTCGTACGGAAATATAAGTGAAACGGTATCTCTTCTCCCGGAATTCAACCCATCATCCATCAAGTCCTTAGATTCGCAACACTTCATTAGACTCGTTGACTCCCTTCAAACCGCATATCGTTGGGATGATCGATATCTAATATTTGCAGTTGAACAAAAGATGCTTGGTTCTGCTTGGTATTGGGTAGACTCAACTGAAGAAGTCTTCCAAACATGGCCTGAGTTTAAGTCAAAGTTCCTCAACGATTTTCCATGTCTCAGTAATTCCGAAGACGTTCACCTTAAAATGTCAAAAATTCGTCGAGATCTCAGAGAATCACCGCAAGACTATTTCTATAAAATGCTAGCTATTGGTAAAAAGGGTGAGTTAACCGATTCAGCAATATCAACACACATCATCAACGGGATTAATGATTACGATTTTAAAAGGAAGATATCTAATAATTATATATCTTGTAACGACCTGTTAAGAGATATTCTTGCCTATTCAGCGCATAACGAAATAAAGCATAATCACTTTAATATGTCTAGCAAACGTGATCCCAACGCTCAAAAACAAAATATACAAGCGTTTCCAAAAAATGTTAGTATGCCACGACCATTAGTTTGGGCGGTACCGAAAGGTGCTGGTGAGCATCGTTTGGCAGTAGTAGTGTATAAGAATTGTTTTTTATACTTCACAGAATATGAGACCTTTTTCTTTATAATGACAATTTAAGTGTGGTATGCCAAAAAACAGTTTCTATTGTTATTGCAGCACATATGGGTTTTTTATTAAAGGCATTTGGTGTTGCATTTTTGCACTGTCTGCAACGTCCCCTTTCTCCAAAAACCACCCAATGTTCATAATGTTATCATAACTGTAGGATTGATCCGAAATTTGTACTTATTTGTTTGAAGAAACACTGTTTGAATATACTACTGAGCTTTCTCTTTCTGCATTTGTTGGTCGACCTCTCTTTTTTTTTTGCAAATGGAGTTTATGAGCAATTTCCGATTGAAATTTTATAAAGGGAATATGTTTTTGCTTTGGGTTTAAAAAATTCTGATGTACCACTTTATTGATCGGTGGCAAATTTTGTAGAGCTCCATTAGCATACCTGCCAAATCTACTTCACCCACGTATAAAGCAGCAATAACTGGCCTTGACTGGCTTGCATATTCCAACAGGCTGATAACCTGCATATATTAGTTAAACAGGCGTATTATCAAACCGTTTTGCACACACAAGATAATAATTAATTTCGCATTTCATATCAAAAGAACCAGTCCCGCGCTGTTTTAATTCCGCATCTGAGAGCAGTTGGCAATTTCTTATTAACGGTACCTATTGCAAAGATTCCTATTTTCTTTAACGAAATCAGAAGGCTTACTGACGCAAGGATCAATTTTATCAAAGCAATTGTCAACAACATCGCAACAGTCAGGCTCACATCCTTCAATCACTGTATTTTCCAGAAGGGCAACCTCGATACTTTCTCCCTTTCAATAATTCCATCTAAACTCTTCTCCAGTACCATAGAAACAGAATTATTAACATTTCTTCTTTTGCTTAAGCATATCGCTGGATATGCTGTATCAAGATCACGTTATCAAAAAATTCTAACACTGAATCGGCAATATCCTGGTGTTACGATTTCATTTCCGGTGGTAAGGTACCCCCAGGTGTCGTAATTGAATACTTGGATCATGTTTTCAAAGAGACTAAAGAGAATCTCAATAAAAACTGGGTATCTTACAATGTTACTAGGATTACGTCGTCCTTTCATGGGCTTCTTCAGTTTAGGGCACCTTTGTGCGGCAGCTTCCATTGAGATGATTGAGCTTTGGTTTCCACTTCATAACCATAAACCCACGATTCGTCACCACGACGCCACAGTCAACATTCGGAATGCATCCGCCCACTTAATTTTGTTTTTTACACAAAATTGGATACAGGTTCTTTGACACATTTTTTTGAATAGGTAATAATCGAAGACGATCCAAAACACGTGCATGCAAATCAGCTGTCAACAATTAAGTGTACATTCAAAATGGTCCAGCTGGTCGGCATAAGTGACAGACATGAGTACCAACATAACGCCACAAAAAATCAAAATTCGCGAAAATTAAAAAATTCGCGATACTTTGCGAAATTCGGGAAATAATATATATTTATTCTAAATCTACTATTAATTAGTTTGCAGGAGCGCCAAGCGTGGGCGTGGTCGCACTTTTTTCACAAATTATCAATGCTATAACAATAAAATGTGTGAAGTTTAAACCATGTAACTCAATTTTTCGACTTTATGCCCAAAAATCTAATTCTGGACCATAGTGCAGTGGTTGTACGTACTAAATAGGTATTAAATGTTTCAATACTTCTACATTGCAGCCCTAGTTACAATGTAACCCTAGACAAGAGCAAGTTATCGATAGGAAGGGAGCTAGTGTAGAGTCGAGAGTCAAGTGGAAAAGTTGTCAAAAGCGGTTGTTACTAAATCTAAATTTCGTCGTCATAAGTCTATATAATTAAATGTTAAGCTATATTATTTGTTTAATTAAACCATATAAGAGGGGAACTTACCCTCGTCCTTGCAGTAGAATTGACCCTTGACCAGATCTGCTGCGTCGTTGTCGTTCTTTTGCCTAATTGGCAGATTTAAGCGCAGAATTAATGAAAAGAAATAACCGAAAAAGTATTGTCGAGATCAAAAAACGTTAAGAAAACGTATAACCTGTCAAGATTATTGGGAAATAATGACCCGGGAGAAGTTCTCTATTGGTTTTGCGCTCCAACAATTTTTCTTGAAGTTAAAGTTATGCTAACGAAACGGCCGGATGCGGAAATACAGACCTTGAGGTCGCGTTTCCACTCTTCAATAATGCAATAATGCTCGCTCATGATTCCATCCTGGACATCGCAACAAATGCCGCATGCATATACATTGCGCACAAGAACAATTCAGAGAACAGGCTGGTTACAAGGCCAGAAAGGCAAGGAGACAACAGAGGGCCAAGGAAAGACTCCCTGCTGGTTGCACAAGCAATCGGCGACAAACGCCTTGGAATGGCACGGTCTATTCTCTGACTAGAGCTTCAAATTACCGCAAGCCGATATTGACGACCCAGAGAAAGCAGCTAACGGCTCGATCGGCCATTTCAAATCCAGGCGTCATTGGTGCTGTCAATCCAATATAAAAATTGTCTTTAAGTAGCCTGGGAGGCAAGAAGAGGAAGTCAGCAGGATGGAAAAACCTAAGCCACCGCTATACGCCGCGCTGAGCCCTAGTGGTAAGTTTTTGGTGTGATGAATTTCGTCGGCAGTTATTTATGTAATATTTTTATTAGGATCGGCGATTGTTAAAAAGTTTAAAAGTTAAAAATTTTACTGAATCGAAGTTGCCAGAAGCAGTAACGTAGTGTAAAGCATCGTTCGGCGATGAAATCCCTACTTTCCTCATTGACATACAGCTCTTTCACGATGTTGTCGCAAAACTGAGGGACCTGCCGCTCCACATCATTGCAGTCTAGGGTGGAGCGATTGACCACGGCCCACTTGTAGGTGTTTAGGCCCGGGTTCTGCGACTCCTCACGTCCTCAGGAGGCCGAAGAACTCGATTAAGGACTGGCAGGAGTGCGGCGGGCACATACCATAGACGGCTGACATGACCCATTGGGCGGTTTCCTCATCCTCGCAGACCACTAGCATGCTGGAGTCGAACGTCTGCGGATAGATACTCGTAAGGCCCACAGTATGTATAGATTTTGTAGTTCCTGAGATCTCGACGTTCATTCGGACAGACAGACAGACGAACGGACAGACGGACATGGCCAGATCGACTCGGCTATTGATCCTGATCATGAATATATATACTTTATATTGTCGGGTATAAAAATGTGTTGATATTTTTCAAATTTTTGTTAGTCTTGAAAATTTTCATCGATTTGCTTAAAACCGTTTGGCCACGCTCACCCTTACTCCCACAAATTTTAAAAAATGTTTTGATAATTTTCCAGTTTTGTATTGGTCTTGTAAATTTTTATCGATCTACAAAAAAACTTTTTGCCACGCCCACTCTAACGCCCACAAACCATCAAAATCTGTCAGTGTTGAAGACTCTCCTTCGCACTTTCACTAGCTGAGTAACGGGTATCAGATAGTCGGGGAACTCGTCTATAGCGTTCTCTCTTGTATTTTAAATGCAATTTTCTTCTTCATCCAAATCGATATTGTAAATATCCTCATCGTCATCAAAATCGCACTGCAGATCGTACGAGATCGTACACGTACGAGAAATACTAGACAATAATGGATCCGAGAAATCTATAGCTCTATGAAATATATCAGTTGCGACAATTGAATGTGACAATCTATCTTTCTTGTAAGCTATGTTGCAAGCTTGAGAAGCCTATGTATCCTAGTAGAACCAAGCTCGAATTATTAATCTGGTAATTGTGAACCAATATTTTATGAATTATTACATATTTTGTTTTCAAAAGAGTCTATAATTTTTATGGGTATAACAGAAGTGACAAAAATTGAGTAATCTGAAAGCTGTTTGCCAGGTGTTTCGGTAGTAAACTTCTGCTGGTATATTGAATGACCCGTTGAACCATCAAATCCATAGCTGCATATTGGTTTCAGAACTGTTTGAGAACTGATTTAAAACATCAGCCTGCATTTTAATAATTCTGTACGCAGTATGATCCAAAAGGTTTTTTAACGATACTTGGCACAGGTTTCTGTTACGTTTATATTTACAGGACGGCATTGTAATTTAGATTCCATTACAAGACTATAATAGTTTGGATAAATGTTACTAAATGTTATAAGACATTGCTGTGGTGTCTTGCAGGTTTCATCGAGTGTAATTGATATTTTAGACGCCAGCCAGACATAAATCGTTCAAGCATGTAGTTATATTTGGAAAGATACTTACAAAAATTACTGATTTTTTTGTCTATTTCCTTTAAGATCTTGGATTCCAAAGCATTTTTATTAATCTTGGTGTACAGGGTGGGCCATCTACTTGTGACCCGTGTGATTCGTAAATAAAATTGTTAAGGAAAAGACAATTTGTTAATTTTGCACAGGCATTTATTTTAATTCAAGGAGATTAATATTATTAACATTTAAAATATTATTTGGATCATGTGCTCGCCTTTTTCCCTGATGACGAAATCGGCTCTTTGTTCGGCATTTTTCATCACTTTCTCGAGCGTAGCTTTAGGAATGGCCGCTATTTCACGTTCGATGTTCGCCTTGAGTTGAGTTAAAGTCCCTGGCTTGTTGATGTACACTTTGGAGTTCAAAAATCCCCACAAATAAAAGTCGGGTGGCGTTAGATCGGGCCATCTTGTTGGAACCAGAAGTAATGCATTCGCTTTCTACGCACAATTGGCATCAAAAAATCGGTTATCATGGCTCGATATCGGTTGCCATTGACGCTAAGTGGCTTGTAGTGGTAAGTGGAGTGTAGTTATCCATAGTTAATGACTACTTGAAATGAAGAATCAGATGTGGTATGACGTTGGACGATTTGACAATGTATGTCAAAATTATTTAGAGTTGTCGTGGGTCACTTTTAGATGGCCCACCCTGTATATCCAGTCCAATACACATTCAATTTTTCGATTGTTTCTGCGCCATATTTCGAAAAGATACCTATATATTACCAAATAGTGAGAAAAGGGGGACAAATAAGGATGAGTTTTCGATTTGTGGCTAAAGACAACACTAACAAGTACCATCTGGACAAATTAGTTGCTTTCAGCATGAAACAGCTTATTAGTTATATTCCATGAAAAAACGGAGAACGCATGTTAGTATTCTAAAAAATAATACACATAAGTTGGAAGATGACTTTTCAATTTTACACGTGTATTTTATTCTATTTTATTTCTTTTTAGAAATCAGCTGTTCGCTAGCACAGTTTCAAAAGCTGTCAACAAGTTTTGGTGCCGCTTTTAAAGGTTTGAATTAAAATTTTTTATTAATGTATGATTTATTTGATTTAGCATTAAAATAGATATATTAACATCGAAAACTCGACTTTACGCCAAAAAAATCGATTTCTGGACCACAGTTCACTGCGAGTATTCTTACTCGAACCAATTCCCACACAAATAATGGCGTGCAAGTCGGAGCCGAGGACCAGCAGCAGTGCAGTGGAGCAACTGGTGGAGTGCAAAAATAGGAAAATAGGAATTGCAGAAAGAGGGATACTTGGCCGCCGTATGCGAACACAATGCCCGAGAACCGGCGATACGGTCTGGTGATAACAAACCAGAGTTCGGACGCGGACGGTGTGGACACCGTTGCCCTAATTGTGAACGCCAACCGACGCCGATGCGTAGGTTAAACTTCTTATTTTCCTTTATTCGACTCGTCTAACCAAGAACTCGTCACAGAATGCCGCGCTGATCTTCTTACTTATAACGGGGAGTTCATCTGGCGCTGCTTTTTTGCCACCATAGGCTTCATACTTCAGCCTTAGCTAAAATATTGCATACATGGTACATACATACTTTTTAATACTGTGGGCCTTACGAGTATCTATCCGCAGACGTTCGACTCCAGCATGCTAGTGGTCTGCGAGGATGAGGAAACCGCCCAATGGGTCATCTCAGCCGTCTATGGTATGTGCTCGCCGCACTCCTGCCAGCCCTTAATCGAGTTCTTCGGCCTCCTGAGGACGTGAGGAGTCGCAGAACCCGGGCCTAAACCCCGACAAGTGGGCCGTGGTCAATCGCTCCACCCTAGACTGCAATGATGTGGAGCGGCAGGTCCGTCAGTTCTGCGACAACATCGTGATAGAGCTGTATGTCAATGAGGAAAGTGGGGAATTCATCGCCGAACGATGCTTTAAACTACGTTACTGCTTCTGGCAACTTCGATTCAGTTTTGATTGCTAGGACGTTTTTGGGTTTTCCAAATTATTTGTTAATATTTTTTGGCTATTTACTCGAAATAGTAAAATTTTATGAAGTTAGAAAATTAAACGTGAATAAAAGTTATTAAAAAAAAAATATGGCGGCTTCGCGGCAACTGCATTTCTGACCGAGTAATTTCTCTGGCATTGATTAAGTTTCTTGCACATGTAAGAGATAGGAACTTCGTCACCTTCGTCATTTATCTGCATAAGCACGCCACCAACGCCGGTGTGACTGGCGTCGCATTGGATATAATACGGCCGTTGAAAATATGGGGTACGTAACACTGGGACATTACAAAGCTGCTTTTTTAAATTCTCAAAAGCTTCGTTAGCTGCCTTGCCCCAATTAAAACGTAGTTTTTCTTTCAACGCATCCGTTAAAGGTGCTGAGACAGAAGCATAATTTCGAATAAATTTCTGGTACCACCCAGTCATACCCAGGAATCGTCGCAATTGCTTAATAGACTTAGGAACAGGATAATCTACGATAGCGCTTATTTTACCCATATCCATTGTGATTGCGCCATTGCCTACAATAGCTGACCTCCTTTCTACAAAATTTGCTTTTGTGAACATTGATGGTTAATCCAGCTTTTCTTAGACAAGATGCTATTTCTTTCAGAACTAATACATGTCGTTCAAAGGTATCGGATCCGATCAAAATGTCGTCTAGATATATAAATACTTCGTTTTTTAAAGTGCATGGAATTATTCGGCCTATTAATTTGGACATGGTTGAGAGCGCGTTGGTAAGACCATATGGCATTACGTGAAGTGGTAGAGAGGTCTACCTGGTACCGTAAAAGCTGTTTTATCACGCGAACTTGTCCCTAGTGGGCAACCGGCTTTGGCAACCGGCTTAGGATGCCATCTATGATGGGCATTGGATAAGCATCCTTGCGTGTCACTTGGTTCACCTTTCGGCTATCTATACATAATCGCACTTTTCCGAGTTTGCGGACCAATACGACAGGGGAAGACCACGCACTGGTCTACTCTTCAATAACCTCTAAAGCAAGCATGCGATCCAGTTCATCATACATAAGTTTTTCGATAGCTGGTGACACAGGATAATGTCGCTGCTTGATAGGTACGGAATCGCCAACGTCAATGGAGTGGTAAAGCATGGTCGTTCTTCCTATACCCTTGTCGGCAAAAAAGGAAAGCATTAAACTACGGCGTCAAGTTGCTGTTTTTTTTTTTCTTCAGTCAGAAAACGAACATCGTTTAGATCTACTGCTGAGAGATTACTTCCTGGACTAGGTTTCATTTTATCATATGGTAATAGCTGATATTCTGCCCAAAAATCGAACCCTAAATAAAGTGATTGCTTTAACGAAGGTACGATGTAAAAAGTAATATCCTTGGTCATATTGTTGTACTGAATTTCTGTGCGAATCTTGCCCACGGTGTTTTGGGATTTTCCATCGGTAGTATGAACAATACTTTGAACAGGTTTATAAGGACACTTTTCTATCAGTATTTCTTCGGCTAGTTTTCCACCTATACAACTAAAAGAGGCACTAGTATCCATTAATCCAGATACTGATCGGCCAAGAATTTTTACGTCTGCGTATGGTCGTACATCTGAGGCAATAATTGCTGATAACAAAAACCGTTTTTCGATTTTTATCTGATCAAAAAAATCTTTAATACGCTGTGCAGATCGCGAAGGCTGTCTCTGATGTTTATTGAGAGATTCGCCGGGTGGACCTTATTCGGTTAAAGGATAGTCTGGTTGTTGAGACAAATCAGGGAGAGAGGGTACAGAGCAGCTATTGGTTACTCCCTATTGGCGGCTTTCGCCACCACTTGTTTGTGTGCCCCTTTCAAAGGTGCACGGACTCGGTAGTTTTTTGAGCGACAATGAGGGCATGAAGGTAGGTAGGTGTCTGTTTTGCCACACCCATAGCAGAACACACGACGTTCGGCTAAGCAATCCTGATATCTGTGTCCGATTTGGCTACAATTCCAACAGGATAAGTTAATTGCGGAAATTTCAACTGTGTCTGAATCCGACTCCACTTCGGTCTCAGGACATACCTCCTGCACAAACCTATGAGGAGCAGGAAGAGGTTTTCGCCATCCTGGCTTGACAGTAAGCATGAACGTTTCCCTTTTGCGATTAATCTTCCTTAGCTGAGAAATGCTACTGATCTCCTTATATAAAAGCTCATGCTAAATTTCTGGCAATAAGTTTGACCTAATGGATTCTAACACTGATAATTCTGACAATGGCTCAGATAACTTATCAGTTAATGGGATGATACTTTCGTAAAAGTCATCGAAGGACTCCCCTTCCTTTTGTTTACGACGATAAAGTTCTGCTTTAATGCTAATCTGGACGTTTTCCTTAAATTGATGCGGCAAGGCTTTGCATAAGGCCTGCCATTCAACTTGGGGTACACTTTGGTGGTAACGCCAATACCAATCGCTAACAACACCTTCAAATAAAGTGTTGACATGGCTAGTTAGAAGCATAAAATTACTTTCTAATGTCTGTTTGGTAAGAGCTTCGACCCTAGTAAGAAAATAGATAAGAATGAGTTTTATCAGGGATAGAGTGTAGTTTATTCACCCACAATTCTAGATCCAACCTGAAAAGGAAACAGGAAATATAAAAATGGTAACCTGTGTCACACTCCAATTAAAACTCAACCTTGTGGCATCCTTATAAGTCAAATATGTACACATTCGGTGTTGGAAAATATAAGAAGGGAATGCCATGAGAGAGTCGAGAGAGAACCAACAATAGAAGCGGACGTGATTGCAACGAGCAGCAAAAACATTAACATCGATCAAAACATATTTGATTAATTAATTAAAGTATACCTAACACTATAACGTTTCGATTCTTTCACATAGTTAGTCGCGCTACCCACTCGCTTAATTCCTGACAAAACTGAAAGCTTACACACATAGGCATCGCGAATCATATTTCTTGGTGTGTATCTGACATTCTCAGAAGTGGGATAAGATAGTGCGCAATAAGTGAAAACGTGCGAAAAATGAGAGTATAAAAAAAGCAAAGAAACGAAGCAACGAACATGCCTCCGAAGAAAGATTACGTAAGCAAGAAGACCTGCAACATAAATGCAGAGAAGCAGGACTCTCAACGTCAGGAAATCGTGAAGACTTATTGAAGAGACTAAATGCCCATAACAGTGACGACGAGTACGCGAGTGCAGGAAACCAATCAATGCAGAAAAAAATTGCCGAATTAGAGAAACCATAGCGCGAACTTCAAGAGAGATCTTTCATCCGAGCAGTATCTCCTCTCCAATCGAAAACGGTCAAAACGCAAACGAAATAATAGAGTGTAGTGTATGCCTAACACGTCTCAACAAGTCCTTTCGCGATTGATTGCGTCACAAGCTAAGGTTGCTACGTCACAGCAACACGATAATGTGGCTACGTCTCGGCAACACGCTAATGTTATCACGTCACAGCAACACGATAATGTCGCTGTCTTTCCGCAACATTCTGTAGTGGCGACTGAAGAGCCGCTAAATAAATTTTAGATAAACAATAAAAGATATAAACATTTTCTGCCTAGAAGTATGCACTAAATTATGTGATACTCTGAGCCTCTGAATAACGTCGATGCATTTCAGTAAAGCTTTACGTAGTTTAAGCTGAGCTTTAATGCACATGCATTTTTAAATAGCTAGCTGCATTTCTGCCAGCACAGAGTTTTTTACACAAATACCAGATAGCTCATGGATGCGCCAGGGAAGATCTGGAAAGCTTTAGTCTGATTAGGAAATTTTATGCTGTAGCAGAGAAAAATGCTAAGCGATTCCATCCGTTTCCGTGCTAAATTCTATTCCTTTTGAGATCCGGTAGAGTGCAAATCGTTGCAGTTGCCGATAAGATATATAATAATCACATAGTGCCAGTGTCCACGCGGATTGTAAAAATCTGGTGGCGGAAAAAAAATTATTCGGCGAAAGCTTAACCAAACTCAAGTGAGTAAAGCCGTTTTCATTTGCATACAGATGCATAACCTTTTGTTGCCCAGGTCACGGAAAGAGTGTCCACGGAGGCAACCAGGCGGCGGACTGACAGCCAGTGCCATAGGGCGGTCTGGAAAACCCTTATATTTCATCGGGGCTCAACCAGCGAATCTAGCCCAGCAAGCCGAGTTTGCGTCCTGTCCCGAGGAGCACCCCGGGAGGGGGGATGATGGACTACTAATGGAGCAGCAGCAGAAGCAGTAGGAGAATGATCGGCAAATAAGCTCAAGTGCAGTTTAATTGGCCAACAGCGCGCATGCGCAATAGCCTACAGTGGCCAGCTTTGGCGTTTTATGGAACATTTAATGGAAATTAGCAGTGCCAAAAGTGACCCAATAATTTTGACCCCAGTTGACCCCAGCACCCATGTGGGATTAACCTAAAGAGATTCAGAAAAGTGAACCTAACCCCAAGGGGTAGTGTAGATCCGACCATCCGATGTCCGACTATTAATTTTCTTGTGCATTAAATCAAAACCATTAAATGGGTTTTAACCCAGTTCTGCCGAATTAAAATTTCTTGTCATTTTCGCCACAAATTGGTCATAACCTGTATCGAGTTACCTAACTTTTACGACACTCATATGAAATGAATTTGATTCTGGTAATAGAAGCCATGAATAGTTGATGAAAAACCCCTGAAAAATTAGAATACATTTATTTTTATAATTTAAGTAAAGTTAGTAAAAATCTAAGAAAATTTCTCTTGTTGCGAAGTGAAACGAATTGTGTAGAAAAATGCCTTTTTGACTCTTTTGTTTAAACTAATGCCTTAAAACCCAAAGTGGACTGCCAAAGCCATACGATTTTCAGCACACCTTCGAGGGAGATCGATCTTTCGCCGATGGATAAGATGCGTGAGTTTATATAACCTTGTTTTTAAGTGCTAACCCAAAACTTAAGAGAAATTTATTAAATGGCAACGATATAAAAGAAGTTAAGAAACGAATTAGATGCCGCAACAACCGAAATTTGCTATCGCTGTAATAAATTAAATATTTTTTTAAAATTAGTCGTGAATAAAAATGAAGTTTAATTGAATTTAATTAAAAGAAATTTCACAATGGAGTAAAACGAGAAGTTGTCTACCAATGACTTAAATTAGATAATCGAAACTATTTCTTATTAATTTAATTCTTATCACAATTAACATTTATATCTAAATCCCCACATTTTTACTACATATTATTAAATCAGGCGATACATAAATATTCTTATAACTATCTAAGCTTATAATAAAACTACCTATATACGATGTTAGTCTTAATTACTTTATGTTTATTAAATTTAATGTTTAACGAAATCATGAGCAACTAAACATTTCCTCTACCGACTCTACTGATGACTCCACGGTCGTAAGGTTTCAAGGGATCATCGGAGCCATGCTCCTGCGGAAGATGATCATAGGTTGGGTGGGCCTCAAGCGAGCACAACAACATCCGTGTCCTCGCAAATGATAGTTTTCTTTCGAAGAGCTAGAGCCGGAATCTAAAGCGTGCCCCGCAGCTCAGATCCTCAAAAGCCTGCCTCACGCGAGGAGTTATAATTCCTTCTTGTATTGAGAACAGTGGCGCACTACGTTACACACTACAAATAGATCTTTCCGCAACACGTTCATTTCTCAATGACACCGCAAAACCACGTTAATTCGCAAACGTATACTTATTCGTCACAGCCAAATTAACTCTCCGATTCCCCACGCTCATTTGGGACACTGTAACGCAACAGCGGCACCGTTTGGCACATATTTACAGCCACACTATGATTTAAATCAATACAATCCATATAAAAATCCATATACCCCGATTCCGCCAAACTTCTTATACAACCGCGGCCCAACGGTATCTGAAAACATTAATAGTTCGTACGGAAATATAAGTGAAATGGTATCTCTTCTCCCGGAATTCAACCCATCATCCATCAAGTCCTTAGATTCGCAACACTTCATTAGACGCGTTGACTCCCTTCAAACCGCATATCGTTGGGATGATCGATATCTAATATTTGCAGTTGAACAAAAGATGCTTGGTTCTGCTTGGTATTGGGTAGACTCAACTGAAGAAGTCTTCCAAACATGCCCAGAGTTTAAGTCAAAGTTCCTCAACGATTTTCCATGTCTCAGTAATTCCGAAGACGTTCACCTTAAAATGTCAAAAATTCATCGAGATCTCAGAGAATCACCGCAAGACTATTTCTATAAAATGCTAGCTATTGGTAAAAAGGGTGAGTTAACCGATTCAGCAATATCAACACACATCATCAACGGGATTAATGATTACGATTTTAAAAGGAAGATATCTAATAATTATATATCTTGTAACGACCTGTTAAGAGATATTCTTGCCTATTCAGCGCATAACGAAATAAAGCATAATCACTTTAATATGTCTAGCAAACGTGATCCCAACGCTCAAAAACAAAATATACAAGCGTTTCCAAAAAATGTTAGTATGCCACGACCATTAGTTTGGGCGGTACCGAAAGGTGCTGGTGAGCATCGTTTGGCAGTAGTAGTGTATAAGAATGGTTTTTTATACTTCACAGAATATGAGACCTTTTTCTTTATAATACAATTTAAGTGTGGTATGCCAAAAAACAGTTTCTATTGTTATTGCAGCACATATGGGTTTTTTATTTAAGGCATTTGGTGTTGCATTTTTGCACTGTCTGCAACGTCCCCTTTCTCCAAAAACCACCCAATGTTCATAATGTTATCATAACTGTAGGATTGATCCGAAATTTGTACTTATTTGTTTGAAGAAACACTGTTTGAATATACTACTGAGCTTTCTCTTTCTGCATTTGTTGGTCGACCTCTCTTTTTTTTTTTGCAAATGGAGTTTATGAGCAATTTCCGATTGAAATTTTATAAAGGGAATATGTTTTTGCTTTGGGTTTAAAAAATTCTGATGTACCACTTTATTGATCGGTGGCAAATTTTGTAGAGCTCCATTAGCATACCTGCCAAATCTACTTCACCCACGTATAAAGCAGCAATAACTGGCCTTGACTGGCTTGCATATTCCAACAGGCTGATAACCTGCATATATTAGTTAAACAGGCGTATTATCAAACCGTTTTGCACACACAAGATAATAATTAATTTCGCATTTCATATCAAAAGAACCAGTCCCGCGCTGTTTTAATTCCGCATCTGAGAGCAGTTGGCAATTTCTTATTAACGGTACCTGTTGCAAAGATTCCTATTTTCTTTAACGAAATCAGAAGGCTTACTGACGTAAGGATCAATTTTATCAAGCAATTGTCAACAACATCGCAACAGTCAGGCTCACATCCTTCAATCACTGTATTTTCCAGAAGGGCAACCTCGATACTTTCTCCCTTTCAATAATTCCATCTAAACTCTTCTCCAGTACCATAGAAACAGAATTATTAACATTTCTTCTTTTGCTTAAGCATATCGCTGGATATGCTGTATCAAGATCTCGTTATCAAAAAATTCTAACACTGAATCGGCAATATCCTGGTGTTACGATTTCATTTCCGGTGGTAAGGTACCCCCAGGTGTCGTAATTGAATACTTGGATCATGTTTTCAAAGAGACTAAAGAGAATCTCAATAAAAACTGGGTATCTTACAATGTTACTAGGATTACGTCGTCCTTTCATGGGCTTCTTCAGTTTAGGGCACCTTTGTGCGGCAGCTTCCATTGAGATGATTGAGCTTTGGTTTCCACTTCATAACCATAAACCCACGATTCGTCACCACGACGCCACAGTCAACATTCGGAATGCATCCGCCCACTTAATTTTGTTTTTTACACAAAATTGGATACAGGTTCTTTGACCCATTTTTTTGAATAGGTAATAATTGAAGACGATCCAAAACACGTGCATGCAAATCAGCTGTCAACAATTAAGTTCAACAATTACATTCAAAATGGCCCAGCTTGTCGGCATAAGTGACAGACATGAGTACCAACATAACGCCACAAAAAAATCGAAATTCGCGAAAATTCAAAAATTCGCGATACCTTGTGAAATTTGGGAAATAATATGTATTTATTCTAAATCTACTATTAATTAGTTTGCAGGGGCGCCAAGCGTGGGCGTGGTCGCATTTTTTCACAAATTATCAATGCTATAACAATAAAATGTGTGAAGTTTAAACCATGTAACTCAATTTTTCGACTTTATGCCCAAAAATCTAATTCTGGACCATAGTGCAGTGGTTGTACGTACTAAATAGGTATTAAATGTTTCAATACTTCTACATTGCAGCCCTAATTACAATGTAACCCTAGACAAGAGCAAGTTATCGATAGGAAGGGAGCGAGTGTAGAGTCGAGAGTCAAGTGGAAAAGTTGTCAAAAGCGGTTGTTACTAAATCTAAATTTCGTCGTCATAAGTCTATATAATTAAATGTTAAGCTATATTATTTGTTTAATTAAACCATATAAGAGGTGAACTTACCCTCGTTCTTGCAGTAGAATTGACCCTTGACCAGATCTGCTGCGTCGTTGTCGTTCTTTTGCCTAATTGGCAGATTTAAGCGCAGAATTAATGAAAAGAAATAACCGAAAAAGTATTGTCGAGATCAAAAAACGTTAAGAAAACGTGTAACCTGTCAAGATTATTGGGAAATAATGACCGGGAAAGTTCTCTATTGGTTTTGCGCTCCAACAATTTTTCTTGAAGTTAAAGTTATGCTAACGAAACGGCCGGATGCGGAAATACAGACCTTGAGGTCGCGTTTCCACTCTTCAATAATGCAATAATGCTCGCTCATGATTCCATCCTGGACATCGCAACAAATGCCGCATGCATATACATTGCGCACAAGAACAATTCAGAGAACAGGCTGGTTACAAGGCCAGAAAGGCAAGGAGACAACAGAGGGCCAAGGAAAGACTCCCTGCTGGTTGCACAAGCAATCGGCGACAAACGCCTTGGAATGGCACGGTCTATTCTCTGACTAGAGCTTCAAATTACCGCAAGCCGATATTGACGACCCAGAGAAAGCAGCTAACGGCTCGTTCGGCCATTTCAAATCCAGGCGTCATCGGTGCTGTCAATCCAATATAAAAATTGTCTTTAAGCAGGATTTTAAAACCTAAGCCACCGCTATACCCCGCGCTGAGCCCTAGTGGTAAGTTTTGGGTGTGATGAATTTCGTCGGCAGTTATTTATGTCATATTTTTATTAGGCTCGGCGATTGATAAAAAGTTTAAAAGTTTAAAATTTTACTGAATCGAAGTTGCCAGAAGCAGTAACGTAGTGTAAAGCATCGTTCGGCGATGAATTCTCTACTCTCCTCATTGACATACAGCTCTATCACGATGTTGTCGCAAAACTGAGGGACCTGCCGCTCCACATCATTGCAGTCTAGGGCGATTGACCACGGCCCACTTGTCGGTGTTTAGGCCCGGGTTCTGCGACTCCTCACGTCCTCAGGAGGCCGAAGAACTCGATTAAGGGCTGGCAGGAGTGCGGCGGGCACATACCATAGACGGCTGACATGACCCATTGGGCGGTTTCCTCATCCTCGCAGACCACTAGCATGCTGGAGTCGAACGTCGGCGGATAGATACTCGTAAGGCCAACAGTATGTATAGATTTTGTAGTTCCTGAGATCTCGACGTTCATACGGACAGACAGACAGACAACGGACAGACGGACATGGCCAGATCGACTCGGCTATTGATCCTGATCATGAATATATATACTTTATATTGTCGGAAACGCTTCCTTCTGCCTGTTACATACTTTTCAACGAATCTAGTATACCCTTTTACTCTACGAGTAACGGGTATAAAAATGTGTTGATATTTTTCACATTTTTGTTAGTCTTGAAAATTTCCATCGATTTGCTTAAAATCGTTTGGCCACGGCCACGCTCACCCTTACTCCCACAAATTTTAAAAATGTTTTGATATTTTTCCAGTTTTGTATTGGTCTTGTAAATTTTTATCGATCTACAAAAAAACTTTTTGCTCACTTTAACGCCCACAAACCATCAAAATCTGTCAGTGTTGAAGACTCTCCTTCGCACTTCCACAAGCTGAATAACGGGTATCAGATAGTCGGGGAACTCGACTATAGCGTTCTCTCTTGTATTTTAAATGCAATTTTCTTCTTCATCCAAATCGATATTGTAAATATCCTCATCGTCATCAGAATCGCACTGCAGATCGTACTACACGTACGAGAAATACTAGACAATAATGGATCCGAGAAATATATAGCTCTATGAAATATATCAGTTGCGACAATTGAATGTGACAATCTATCTTTCTTGTAAGCTATGTTGCAAGCTTGAGAAGCCTATGTATCCTAATAGCTCAAATTATTAATCTCAAATTATTAATTACCAAGCTCAAATTATTAATCTGGTAATTGCGAACCAATATCTTATGAATTATTACATATTTTGTTTTCAAAAGAGTCTATAATTTTTATGGGTATAACAGAAGTGACAAAAATTGAGTGATCTGAAAGCTGTTTGCCAGGTGTTTCGGTAGTAAACTTCTGCTGGTATATTGAATGACCCGTTGAACCATTAAATCCATAGCTGCATATTAGTTTCAGAACTGTTTGAGAACTGATTTAAAACATCAGCCTGCATTTTAATAATTCTGTACGCAGTATGATCCAAAAGGTTTTTTAACGATACTTGGGCACAGGTTTCTGTTACGTTTATATTTACAGGCGGTATTGTAATTTAGATTCCATTACAAGACTATAATAGTTTGGATAAATGTTACTGTGGCGACTTGTATTCTTAAATCTAGTGTTCATGTATTGCCGTTTTGTAAGAGAATTTTCTAGAAGGAAAGCCAAAACTTCATCGGGAGCAAGTAGAATGGGTTTTTGTATATCAAATTGCTTTCTCGATTCAGATGATTATTCGGGTGTTGTTATGGTTTTCTTAAGAATAAAAGCCGTTCCTTCCTGCTTTGTTTCTGCGCAGAGAGTGCTGCAGCATGTGCAAGAAGATCATCAGCATCACAAGCATCACAATTATTTTCATCTGCAAGCTCAAATGCCAATTTCCTTTTTAATCTTGTGCCCGCATTTGTATAAGACGTCCCACTGCTGTGGTGTCTTGCAGGTTTCATCGAGTGTAATTGATATTTTAGACGCCAGCCAGACATAAATCGTTCAAGCATGTAGTTATATTTGGAAAGATACTTATAAATGTAACTTTTAAAATTACTGATTTTTTTTGTCTATTTCCTTTAAGATCTTGGCCATCTTTTTGTGACCCGTGTGATTCGTAAATAAAATTGTTAAGGAAAAGACAATTTGTTAATTTTGCACAGGCATTTATTTTAGTTCAAGGAGATTAATATTATTAACATTTAAAATATTATTTGGATCATGTGCTCGCCTTTTCCCTGATGACGAAATTGGCTCTTTGTTCGGCATTTTTCATCACTTTCTCGAGCGTAGCTTTAGGTATGGCCGCTATTTCACGTTCGATGTTCGCCTTGAGTTGAGTTAAAGTCCTTGGCTTGTTGATGTACACTTTAGAGTTCAAAAATCCCCACAAATAAAAGTCGGGTGGCGTTAGATCGGGCCATCTTGTTGGAACCAGAAGTAATGCATTAGCTTTCTACGCACAATTGGCATCAAAAAATCGGTTATCATGGCTCGATATCGGTTGCCATTGACGGTAAGTGGCTTCGATTGATCGTTGGTGGAGTGTAGTTATCCATAGTTAATGACTACTTGAAATGAAGAATCAGATGTGGTATGACGTTGGACGATTTGACAATGTATGTCAAAATTATTTAGAGTTGTCGTGGGTCACTTTTAGATGGCCCACCCTGTATATCCAGTCCAATACACATTAAATTTTTCGATTGTTTCTGCGCCATATTTCGAAAAGATACCTATATACCGAAATAGTGAGAAAAGGGGGACAAATAAGGATGAGTTTTCGATTTGTGGCTAAAGACAACACTAACAAGTACCATCTGGACAAATTAGTTGCTTTCAGCATGAAACAGCTTATTAGTTATATTCCATGAAAAAACGGAGAACGCATGTTAGTATTCTAAAAAATAATACACATAAGTTGGAAGATGACTTTTCATAATTAAGTTGAATTTTCTGGACCAATTTTACACGTGTGGCACAATATAAAGCAACTAAATATTTTATTTTATTTTATTTCTTTTCAGAAATCAGCTGTTCGCTAGGACAGTTTCAAAAGCTGTCAACAAGTTTTGGTGCCGCTTTTAAAGGTTTGAATTAAATTTTTTTATTAATGTATGATTTATTTGATTTAGCATTAAAATAGATATATTAACATCGAAAACTCGACTTTACGCCAAAAAAATCGATTTCTGGACCACAGTTCACTGCGAGTATTCTTACTCGAACCAATTCCCACACAAATAATGGCGTGCAAGTCGGAGCCGAGGACCAGCAGCAGTGCAGTGGAGCAACTGGTGGAGTGCAAAAATAGGAAAATAGGAATTGCAGAAAGAGGGATACTTGGCCGCCGTATGCGAACACAATGCCCGACAACCGGCGATACGGTCTGGTGATAACAAACCAGAGTTCGGACGCGGACGGTGTGGACACCGTTGCCGTAATTGTGAACGCCAACCGACGCCGATGCGTAGGTTAAACTTCTTATTTTCCTTTATTCGACTCGTCTAACCAAGAACTCGTCACAGAATGCCGCGCTGTTCTTCTTACTTATAGCGGGGATTTCATCTGGCGCTGCTGTTTGCCACCATAGGCTTCATACTTCAGCCTTAGCTAACATTGTGCATACATGGTACATACATACATAATACTGTGGGCCTTACGAGTATCTATCCGCAGACGTTCGACTCCAGCATGCTAGTGGTCTGCGAGGATGAGGAAACCGCCCAATGGGTCATGTCAGCCGTCTATGGTATGTGCCCGCCGCACTCCTGCCAGCCCTTAATCGAGTTCTTCGGCCTCCTGAGGACGTGAGGAGTCGCAGAACCCGGGCCTAAACACCGACAAGTGGGCCGTGGTCAATCGCTCCACCCTAGACTGCAATGATGTGGAGCGGCAGGTCCCACAGTTCTGCGACAACATCGTGATAGAGCTGTATGTCAATGAGGAAAGTGGGGAATTCATCGCCGAACGACGCTTTAAACTACGTTACTGCTTCTGGCAACTTCGATTCAGTTTTGATTGCTAGGACGTTTTTGGGTTTTCCAAATTATTTGTTAATATTTTTTGGCTATTTACTCGAAATAGTAAAATTTTATGAAGTTAGAAAATTAAACGTGAATAAAAGTTATTAAAAAAAAATATGGCGGCTTCGCGGCAACTGCATTTCTGACCGAGTAATTTCTCTGGCATTGATTAAGTTTCTTGCACATGTAAGAGATAGGAACTTCGTCACCTTCGTCATTTATCTGCATAAGCACGCCACCAACGCCGGTGTGACTGGCGTCGCAGTGGATATAATACGGCCGTTGAAAATATGGGGTACCTAACACTGGGACATTACAAAGCTGCTTTTTTAAATTCTCAAAAGCTTCGTTAGCTGCCTTGCCCCAATTAAAACGTAGTTTTTCTTTCAACGCATCCGTTAAAGGTGCTGAGACAGAAGCATAATTTCGAATAAATTTCTGGTACCACCCAGTCATACCCAGGAATCGTCGCAATTGCTTAATAGACTAAGGAACAGGATAATCTACGATAGCGCTAATTTTATCCATATCCATTGTGATTGCGCCATTGCCTACAATATGGCCTAAGTAGCTGACCTCCTTTCTACAAAATTTGCTTTTGTGAACATTGATGGTTAATCCAGCTTTTCTTAGACAAGATGATATTTCTTTCAGAACTAATACATGTCGTTCAAAGGTATCGGATACGATCAAAAGGTCGTCTAGATATATAAATACTTCGTTTTTTAAAGTGCATGGAATTATTCGGCCCATTAATTTGGACATGGTTGAGAGCGCGTTGGTAAGACCAAATGGCATTACGGTGAAGTGGTAGAGAGGTCTACCTGGTACCGTAAAAGCTGTTTTATCACGCGAACTTGTCTCTAGTGGGCAACCGGCTTTGGCAACCGGCTTAGGATGCCATCTATGATGGGCATTGGATAAGCATCCATGCGTGTCACTTGGTTCACCTTTCGACTATCTATACATAATCGCACTTTTCCGAGTTGGCGGACCAATACGACAGGGGAAGACCACGCACTGGTATACTCTTCAATAACCTCTAAAGCAAGCATGCGATCCAGTTCATCATACATAAGTTTTTCGGTAGCTGGGGACACAGGATAAAGTCGCTGCTTGATAGGTACGTAATCGCCAACGTCAATGGAGTGGAAAAGCATGGTCGTTTTCCCTATACCCTTTTCGGCAAAAGAAGGAAAGCATTAAACTACGGCGTCAAGTTGCTGTTTTTGTTCTTCAGTCAGAAAACGAACATCGTCTAGATCTACTGCTGAGAGATTACTTTCTGGACTAGGTTTCATTTTAGCATATGGTAATAGCTGATATTCTGTCCAAAAATCGAACCCTAAATAAAGTTATTCCTTTAACGAAGGTACGATGTAAAAAGTAATATCCTTGGTCATATTGTTGTACTGAATTTCTGTGCGAATCTTGCCCACGGTGTTGTGGGATTTTCCATCGGCTAGTTTTCCACCTATACAACTAAATGAGGCACTAGTATCCATTAATCCAGATACTGATCGGCCAGAATTTTTACGTCTGCGTATGGTCCTACATCAGAGGCAATAATTGCTGATAACAAAAACCGTTTTTCGATTTTTATCTGATCAAAAAAATCTTTAATACGCTGTGCAGATCGCGAAGGCTGTCTCTGATGTTTATTGAGAGATTCGCCGGGTGGACCTAATTCGGTTAAAGGATAGTCTGGTTGTTGAGACAAATCAGGGAGAGAGGGTACAGAGCAGCTATTGGTTACTCCCTATTGGCGGCTTTCGCCACCACTTGTTTGTGTGCCCCTTTCAAAGGTGCACGGCCTCGGTAGTTTTTTGAGCGACAATGAGGGCATGAAGGAAGGTAGGTGTCTGTTTTGCCACACCCATAGCAGAACACACGACGTTCGGCTAAGCAATCCTGATATCTGTGTCCGATTTTGCTACAATTCCAGGAGGATAAGTTAATTGCGGAAATTTCAACTGTGTCTGAATCCGACTCCACTTCGGTCTCAAGAATTGCCTCCTGCACAAACCTATCAGGAGCAGGAAGAGGTTTTCGCAATCCTGGCTTGACAGTAAGCATGAACGTTTCCCTTTGCGAATAATCTTCTTTAGCTAAGAAATGCTACTGATCTCCTTATATAAAAAAGCTCATGCTGAATTTCTGGGGTACACTTTGGTGGTAATGCCAATACCAATCGCTAGCAACACCTTTAAATAAAGTGTTGACATGGCTAGTTAGAAACATAAAATTACCTTCTAATGTCTGTTTGGTAAGAGCTTCGACCCTAGTAAGAAAATAGATAAGAATGAGTTTTATCCGGGGTAGAGTGTAGTTTATTCACCCACAATTCTAGATCCAACCTGAAAAGGAAACAGGAAATATAAAAATGGTAACCTGTGTCACACTCCAATTAAAACTCAACCTGGTGGCATCCTTATAAGTCAAATATGTACACATTCGGTGTTGGAAAATATAAGAAGGGAATGCCATGAGAGAGTCGAGAGAGAACCAACAATAGAAGCGGACGTGATTGCAACGAGCGGCAAAAACATTAACATCGATCAAAACTTATTTGATTAATTAATTAAAGTATACCTAACACTATAACGTTTCGATTCTTTCACATAGTTAGTCGCGCTACCCACTCGCTTAATTCCTGACAAAACTGAAAGCTTACACACATAGGCATCGCGAATCATATTTCTTGGTGTTTATGTGGGATAAGATAGTGCGCAATAAGTGAAAACGTGCGAAAAATGAGAGTATAAAAAAAGCAAAGAAACGAAGCAACAAACATGCCTCCGAAGAAAGATTACGTAAGCAAGAAGACCTGCAACATAAATGCAGAGAAGCAGGACTCTCAACGTCAGGAAATCGTGAAGACTTATTGAAGAGACTAAATGCCCATAACAGTGACGACGAGTACGCGAGTGCAGGAAACCAATCAATGCAAAAAAAAATTGCCGAATTAGAGAAACCATTGCGCGAACTTCAAGAGAGATCTTTTCATCCGAGCAGTATCTCCTCTCCAATCGGAAACGGTCAAAACGCAAACGAAATAATAGAGTGTAGTGTATGCCTAACACGTCTCAACAAATCCTTTCGCGATTGATTGCGTCACAAGCTAAGGTTGCTACGTCACAGCAACACGATAATGTTGCCACGTCTCCGCAACACGCTAATGTTATCACGTCACAGCAACACGATAATATTGTTACGTCTCAGCAACAGTACAATATCGTTACGTCACAGCAACACGATAATGTTGCTGCGTCTCGGCAGTACGTTAATGTTATCACGTCACAGCAACACGATAATGTCGCTGTCTTTCCCCAACATTCGATCTTTCCGCAACTTGTTAATTTCTCTATGACACCGCAAAACCACGTTAATTCGCAAACGTATACTTATTCGTCACAGCCAAATTAATTCTCCGATTCCCCACGCTCATTTGGGACACTGTAACGCAACAGCGGCACCGTTTGGCACATATTTACAGCCACACTATGATTTAAATTAATACAATCCATATAAAAATCCATATACCCCGATTCCGCCAAACTTCTTATACAACCGCGGCCCAACGGTATCTGAAAACATTAATAGTTCGTACGGAAATATAAGTGAAATGGTATCTCTTCTCCCGGAATTCAACCCATCATCCATCAAGTCCTTAGATTCGCAACACTTCATTAGACGCGTTGACTCCCTTCAAACCGCATATCGTTGGGATGATCGATATCTAATATTTGCAGTTGAACAAAAGATGCTTGGTTCTGCTTGGTATTGGGTAGACTCAACTGAAGAAGTCTTCCAAACATGGCCAGAGTTTAAGTCAAAGTTCCTCAACGATTTTCCATGTCTCAGTAATTCCGAAGACGTTCACCTTAAAATGTCAAAAATTCGTCGAGATCTCAGAGAATCACCGCAAGACTATTTCTATAAAATGCTAGCTATTGGTAAAAAGGGTGAGTTAACTGATTCAGCAATATCAACACACATCATCAACGGGATTAATGATTACGATTTTAAAAGGAAGATATCTAATAATTATATATCTTGTAACGACCTGTTAAGAGATATTCTTGCCTATTCAGCGCATAACGAAATAAAGCATAATCACTTTAATATGTCTAGCAAACGTGATTCCAACGCTCAAAAACAAAATATACAAGCGTTTCCAAAAAATGTTAGTATGCCACGCCCATTAGTTTGGGCGGTACCGAAAGGTGCTGGTGAGCAACGTTTGGCAGTTGTAGTGTATAAGCAAGATCGGTTTTTTATTTAAGGCATTTGGTGTTGCATTTTTGCACTGTATGCAACGTCCCCTTTCTCCAAAAACCACCCAATGTTCATAATGTTATCATAACTGTAGGATTGATCCGAAATTTGTACTTATTTGTTTGAAGAAACACTGTTTGAATATACTACTGAGCTTTCTCTTTCTGCATTTGTTGGTCGACCTCTCTTTTTATACCCGTTACTCGTAGAGTAAAAGGGTATACTAGATTCGTTGAAAAGTATGTAACAGGCAGAAGGAAGCGTTTCCGACCATATAAAGTATATATATTCTTGATCAGAATCAATAGCCGAGTCGATTTGGCCATGTCCGTCTCTCCGTCCGTCTGTCCGTCTGTCCGTCCGTCTGTCCGTCCGTCTGTCCGTCCGTCTGTCTGTCCGTATGAACGTCGAGATCTCAGGAACTACAAGAGCTAGAAAGTTGAGATTAAGCATACAGACTCCAGGGACATAGACGCAGCGCAAGTTTGTCGAATCATGCTGCCACGCCTACTCTAACGCCCAGAAACCGCCCAAAACTGCCACGCCCACACTTTTGAAAAATGTCTTAATATTTTTCATTTTTGTATTGGTGTTGTAAATTTCTATCGATTTGCATAAAAACTTTTTGCCACGCCTACTCTAACGCCCACAAACCGCCCAAAGCTGCCACGCCCACACTTTTAAAAAATGTTTTGATATTTTTTAATTTTTGTATTAGTCTTGTAAATTTCTATCGATTTGCCAAAAAAATTTTTGCCACGCCAACTATAACGCCCACAAACCGCCAAAAACTGTCAGTGTTGAAGACCTCCTTCGCACTTCCACTAGCTGAGTAACGGGTATCAGATAGTCGGGGAACTCGACTATAGCGTTCTCTCTTGTTATACCCGTTACTCGTAGAGTAAAAGGGTATACTAGATTCGTTGAAAAGTATGTAACAGGCAGAAGGAAGCGTTTCCGACCATATAAAGTATATATATTCTTGATCAGGATCAATAGTCGAGTCGATCTGGCCATGTCCGTCTGTCCGTCCGTCTGTCTGTCCGTCTGTCCGTCTGTCCGTCTGTCTGTCTGTCCGTCCGTATGAACGCTGAGATCTCAGGAACTACAAAAGCTAGAAAGTTTAGATTGGGCATACAGACTCCAGAGACATAGACGCAGCGCAAGTTTGTCGATTCATGTTGCCACGCCCACTCTAACGCCCACAAACCGCCCAATACTGCCACGCCCACACTTTTGAAAAATGTTTTGATATTTTTTTCATTTTTGTATTGGTCTTGTAAATTTCTATCAATTTGCCAAAAACCGTTTTGCCACGCCCACTCTAACGCCCACAAACCGCCCAAAGCTGCCACGCCCACACTTTTGAAAAATGTTTAGATATTTTTTCATTTTTGTATTAGTCGTCTAAATTTCTATCGATTTGCCAAAAAACTTTTTGCCACGCCCACTCTAACGCCCACAAACCTGCACTTCTACTAGCTGAGTAACGGGTATCAGATAGTCGGGGAACTCGACTATAGCGTTCTCTCTTGTTTTTTTTTGCAAATAGAGTTTATGAGCAATTTCCGATTGAAATTTTATAAAGGGAATATGTTTTTGCTTTGGGTTTAAAAAATTCTGATGTACCACTTTATTGATCGGTGGCAAATTTTGTAGAGCTCCATTAGCATACCTGCTCCAACGTTTGCATATTCCAACAGGCTGATAACCTGCATATATTAGTTAAACAGGCGTATTATCAAACCGTTTTGCACACACAAGATAATGGTTAATTTCGCATTTCATATCAAAAGAACCAGTTCCGCTCTGTTTTAATTCCGCATCTGAGAGCATATGGCAATTTCTTAATAACGGTACCTGTTGCAAAGATTCCTATTTTCTTTAACGAAATCAGAAGGCTTACTGACGTAAGGATCAATTTTATCAAAGCAATTGTCAACAACATCGCAACAGTCAGGCTCACATCCTTCAATCACTGTATTTTCCAGAAGGGCAACCTCGATACTTTCTCCCTTTCAATAATTCCATCTAAACTCTTCTCCAGTACCATAGAAACAGAATTATTAACATTTCTTCTTTTGCTTAAGCATATCGCTGGATATGCTGTATCAAGATCACGTTATCAAAAAATTCTAACACTGAATCGGCAATATCCTGGTGTTACGATTTCATTTCCGGTGGTAAGGTACCCCCAGGTGTCGTAATTGAATACTTGGATCATGTTTTCAAAGAGACTAAAGAGAATCTCAATAAAAACTGGGTATCTTACAATGTTACTAGGATTACGTCGTCCTTTCATGGGCTTCTTCAGTTTAGGGCACCTTTGTGCGGCAGCTTCCATTGAGATGATTGAGCTTTGGTTTCCACTTCATAACCATAAACCCACGATTCGTCACCACGACGCCACAGTCAACATTCGGAATGCATCCGCCCACTTAATTTTGTTTTTTACACAAAATTGGATACAGGTTCTTTGACACATTTTTTTGAATAGGTAATAATCGAAGACGATCCAAAACACGTGCATGCAAATCAGCTGTCAACAATTAAGTGTACATTCAAAATGGTCCAGCTTGTCGGCATAAGTGACAGACATGAGTACCAACATAACGCCACAAAAAAATCAAAATTCGCGAAAATTAAAAAATTCGCGATACTTTGCGAAATTCGGGAAATAATATATATTTATTCTAAATCTACTATTAATTAGTTTGCAGGAGCGCCAAGCGTGGGCGTGGTCGCACTTTTTTCACAAATTATCAATGCTATAACAATAAAATGTGTGAAGTTTAAACCATGTAACTCAATTTTTCGACTTTATGCCCAAAAATCTAATTCTGGACCATAGTGCAGTGGTTGTACGTACTAAATAGGTATTAAATGTTTCAATACTTCTACATTGCAGCCCTAGTTACAATGTAACCCTAGACAAGAGCAAGTTATCGATAGGAAGGGAGCTAGTGTAGAGTCGAGAGTCAAGTGGAAAAGTTTTCAAAAGCGGTTGTTACTAAATCTAAATTTCGTCGTCATAAGTCTATATAATTAAATGTTAAGCTATATTATTTGTTTAATTAAACCATATAAGAGGGGAACTTACCCTCGTCCTTGCAGTAGAATTGACCCTTGACCAGATCTGCTGCGTCGTTGTCGTTCTTTTGCCTAATTGGCAGATTTAAGCGCAGAATTAATGAAAAGAAATAACCGAAAAAGTATTGTCGAGATCAAAAAACGTTAAGAAAACGTATAACCTGTCAAGATTATTGGGAAATAATGACCCGGGAGAAGTTCTCTATTGGTTTTGCGCTCCAACAATTTTTCTTGAAGTTAAAGTTATGCTAACGAATCGGCCGGATGCGGAAATACAGACCTTGAGGTCGCGTTTCCACTCTTCAATAATGCACTCTTCAATAATGGACATTGCAACAAATTCCGCATGCATATACATTGCGCACAAGAACAATTCAGAGAACAGGCTGGTTACAAGGCCAGAAAGGCAAGGAGACAACAGAGGGCCAAGGAAAGCCTCCCTGCTGGTTGCACAAGCAATCGGCGACAAACGCCTTGGAATGGCACGGTCTATTCTCTGACTAGAGCTTCAAATTACCGCAAGCCGATATTGATGACCCAGAGAAAGCAGCTAACGGCTCGATCGGCCATTTCAAATCCAGGCGTCATCGGTGCTGTCAATCCAATATAAAAATTGTCTTTAAGTAGCCTGGGAGGCGAGAAGAGGAAGTCAGCAGGATGGTAAAACCTAAGCCACCGCTATACGCCGCGCTGAGCGGCTTACCTAGTGGTAAGTTTTTGGTGTGATGAATTTCGTCGGCAGTTATTTATGTAATATTTTTATTAGGTTCGGCGATTGATAAAAAGTTTAAAAGTTAAAAATTTTACTGAATCGAAGTTGCCAGAAGCAGTAACGTAGTGTAAAGCATCGTTCGGCGATGAATTCCCTACTTTCCTCATTGACATACAGCTCTATCACGATGTTGTCGCAGAACTGAGGGACCTGCCGCTCCACATCATTGCAGTCTAGGGTGGAGCGATTGACCACGGCCCACTTGTCGGTGTTTAGGCCCGGGTTCTGCGACTCCTCACGTCCTCAGGAGGCCGAAGAACTCGATTAAGGGCTGGCAGGAGTGCGGCGGGCACATACCATAGACGGCTGACATGACCCATTGGGCGGTTTCCTCATCCTCGCAGACCACTAGCATGCTGGAGTCGAACGTCTGCGGATAGATACTCGTAAGGCCAACAGTATGTATAGATTTTGTAGTTCCTGAGATCTCGACGTTCATACGGACAGACAGACAGACGAACGGACAGACGGACATGACCAGATCGACTCGGCTATTGATCCTGATCATGAATATATATTCTTTATATTGTAAAAAACGCTTCCTTCTGCCTGTTACATACTTTTCAACGAATCTAGTATACCCTTTTACTTACGAGTAACTGGTATAAAAATGTGTTGATATTTTTCACATTTTTGTTAGTCTTGAAAATTTCCATCGATTTGCTTAAAATCGTTTGGCCACGCTCACCCTTACTCCCACAAATTTTAAAAAATGTTTTGATATTTTTCCAGTTTTGTATTGGTCTTGTAAATTTTTATCGATCTACAAAAAACTTTTTGCCACGCCCACTCTAACGCCCACAAACCATCAAAATCTGTCAGTGTTGAAGACTCTCCTTCGCAATTCCACTAGCTGAGTAACGGGTATCAGATAGTCGGGGAACTCGACTATAGCGTTCTCTCTTGTATTTTAAATGCAATTTTCTTCTTCATCCAAATCGATATTGTAAATATCCTCATCATCATCAGAATCGCACTGCAGATCGTAATACACGTAATACCTCTTTTGAGAAATACTAGACAATAATGGATCCGAGAAATCTATAGCTCTATGAAATATATCAGTTGCGACAATTGAATGTGACAATCTATATTTCTTGTAAGCTATGTTGCATGCTTGAGAAGCCTATGTATCCTAGTAGAACCAAGCTCGAATTATTAATCTGGTAATTGTGAATCAATATTTTATGAATTATTACATATTTTGTTTTCAAAAGAGTCTATAATTGTTATGGGTATAACAGAAGTGACAAAAATTGAGTGATCTGAAAGCTGTTTGCCAGGTGTTTCGGTAGTAAACTTCTGCTGATATATTGAATTGACCCGTTGAACCATCAAATCCATAGCTGCATATTAGTTTCAGAACTGTTTGAGAACTGATTTAAAACATCAGCCTGCATTTTAATAATTCTGTACGCAGTATGATCCAAAAGGTTTTGTAATGATACTTGGGCACAGGTTCTGTTACGTTTATATTTACAGGACGGCATTGTAATTTAGATTCCATTACTAGACTATAATAGTTTGGATAAATGTTACTGTGGCGACTTGTATTCATAAATCAAGTGTTCATGTATTGCTGTTTTGTAAGAGAATTTTCTAGAAGGAAAGCCAAAACTTCATCGGGAGCAAGTAGAATGGGTTTTTGTATACCAAATTGCTTTCTCGATTCAGATGATTATTCGGGTGTTGTTATGGTTTTCTTAAGAATAAAAGCCCTTCCTTCCTGCTTTGTTTCTGCGCAGAGAGTGCTGCAGCATGTGCAAGAAGATTTGCATCACAATTATTTTCATCTGCAAGCTCAAATGCCAATTTCCTTTTTAATCTTGTGCCCGCATTTTTTTAAGACGTCCCACTGCTGTGGTGTCTTGCGGTTTCATCGAGTGTAATTGATTTTTAGACGCCAGCCAGACATAAATCGTTCAAGCATGTAGTTATATTTGGAAAGATACTTACAAATGTAACTATTAAAATTACTGATTTTTTTTTGTCTATTTCCTTTAAGATCTTGGATTCCAAAGCATTTTGATTAATCTTGGTGTACAGGGTGGGCCATCTACTTGTGACCCGTGTGATTCGTAAATAAAATTGTTAAGGAAAAGACAATTTGTTAATTTTGCACAGGCATTTATTTTAATTCAAGAAGATTAATATTATTAACATTTAAAATATTATTTGGATCATGTGCTCGCCTTTTTCCCTGATGACAAAATTGGCTCTTTGTTCGGCATTTTTCATCACTTTCTCGAGCGTAGCTTTAGGTATGGCCGCTATTTCACGTTCGATGTTCGCCTTGAGTTGAGTTAAAGTCCTTGGCTTGTTGATGTACACTTTAGAGTTCAAAAATCCCACAAATAAAAGTCGGGTGGCGTTAGATCGGGCCATCTTGTTGGAACCAGAAGTTATGCATTCGCTTTCTACGCACAATTGGCATCAAAAAATCGGTTATCATGGCTCGATATCGGTTGACATTGACGGTAAGTGGCTTCGATTGATCGTTGGTGGAGTGTAGTTATCCATAGTTAATGACTACTTGAAATGAAGAATCAGATGTGGTATGACGTTGGTCGATTTGACAATGTATGTCAAAGTTATTAGAGTTGTCGTGGGTCACATTTAGATGGCCCACCCTGTATATCCAGTCCAATACACATTGAATTTTTCGATTGTTTCTGCGCCATATTTCGAAAAGTTGCCTATATATTACCAAATAGTGAGAAAAGGGGGACAAATAGGGATGAGTTTTCGATTTGTGGCTAAAGACAACACTCACAAGTACAATCTGGACAAATTAGTTGCTTTCAGCATGGAACAGCTTATTAGTTATATTCCACGAAAAAACGGAGAACGCATGTTAGTATCCTAAAAAATAATACACATAATTTGGAAGATGACTTTTCATAATTAAGTTGAATTTTCTGGACCAATTTTACACGTGTGGCACAATATAAAGCAACTAAATATTTTATTTTATTTATTTCTTTTCAGAAATCAGCTGTTCGCTAGCACAGTTTCAAAAGCTGTCAACAAGTTTTGGTGCCGCTTTTAAAGGTTTGAATTAAAATTTTTTATTAATGTATGATTTATTTGATTTATAATTAAAATAGATATATTAACATCGAAAACTCGACTTTACGCCAAAAAAATCGATTTCTGGACCACAGTTCACTGCGAGTATTCTTACTCGAACCAATTCCCACACAAATAATGGCGTGCAAGTCGGAGCCGAGGACCAGCAGCAGCGCAGTGGAGCAACTGGTGGAGTGCAAAAATAGGAAAATAGGAATTGCAGAAAGAGGGATACTTGGCCGCCGTATGCGAACACAATGCCCGACAACCGGCGATACGGTCTGGTGATAACAAACCAGAGTTCGGACGCGGACGGTGTGGACACCGTTGCCCTAATTGTGAACGCCAACCGACGCCGATGCGTAGGTTAAACTTCTTATTTTCCTTTATTCGACTCGTCTAACCAAGAACTCGTCACAGAATGCCGCGCTGATCTTCTTACTTATAACGGGGATTTCATCTGGCGCTGCTTTTTTGCCACCATAGGCTTCATATTTCAGCCTTAGCTAACATGGTGCATACATGGTACATACATTACATAATACTGTGGGCCTTACGAGTATCTATCCGCAGACGTTCGACTCCAGCATGCTAGTGGTCTGCGAGGATGAGGAAACCGCCCAATGGGTCATGTCAGCCGTCTATGGTATGTGCCCGCCGCACTCCTGCCAGCCCTTAATCGAGTTCTTCGGCCTCCTGAGGACGTGAGGAGTCGCAGAACCCGGGCCTAAACACCGACAAGTGGGCCGTGGTCAATCGCTCCACCCTAGACTGCAATGATGTGGAGCGGCAGGTCCCTCAGTTCTGCGACAACATCGTGATAGAGCTGTTTGTCAATAAGGAAAGTGGGGAATTCATCGCCGAACGATGCTTTAAACTACGTTACTGCTTCTGGCAACTTCGATTCAGTTTTGATTGCTAGGACTTTTTTGGGTTTTCCAAATTATTTGTTAGTATTTTTTGGCTATTTACTCGAAATAGTAAAATTTATGAAGTTAGAAAATTAAACGTGAATAAAAGTTATTTAAAAAAAATATGGCGGCTTCGCGGCAATGCATTTCTGACCGAGTAATTTCTCTGGCATTGATTAAGTTTCTTGCACATGTAAGAGATAGGAACTTCGTCACCTTCGTCATTTATCTGCATAAGTACGCCACCAACGCCGGTGTGACTGGCGTCGCAGTGGATATAATACGGCCGTTGAAAATATGGGTACGTAACACTGGGACATTACAAAGCTGCTTTTTTAATTCTCAAAAGCTTCGTTAGCTGCCTTGCCCCAATTAAAACGTAGTTTTTCTTTCAACGCATCCGTTAAAGTGCTGAGACAGAAGCATAATTACGAATAAATTTCTGGTACCACCCAGTCATACCCAGGAATCGTCGCAATTGCTTAATAGACTTAGGAACAGGATAATCTACGATAGCGCTTATTTTACCCATATCCA